>NW_027617134.1:0-144082 GCF_964187855.1 Myxine glutinosa
TTGTGATAGTGTGAAAAACCACTTTTCGCACTTGTGTTAGTGTTGAAAAACCACTTTTCGCACTTGTGTTAGTGTTGAAAAAACACTTTTCGCACTTGTGTTGGTGCAGGAAACCACTTTTGCACTTGTATTAGTGTGGAAAAACCACTTTCGCACTTGTGTTAGTGTGGAAAAAACACTTTTTGCACTTGTGATAGTGTTGAAAAACCACTTTTCGCACTTGTGTTAGTGTTGAAAAACCACTTTTCGCACTTGTGTTGGTGCAGGAAACCACTTTTGCACTTGTATTAGTGTGGCAAAACCACTTTTCGCACTTGTGTTAGTGTTGAAAAACCACTTTTCGGTTTTAAAAACCACTTTTTGCACTTGTGTTAGTGTTGAAAAACCACTTTTCGCACTTGTGTTGGTGCAGGAAACCACTTTTGCACTTGTATTAGTGTCGAAAAAACACTTTTTGCACTTGTGATAGTGTTGAAAAACCACTTTTCGCACTTGTGTTCGTGTTGAAAAACCACTTTTCGCACTTGTGTTAGTGTTGAAAAACCACTTTTCGCACTTGTGTTGGTGCAGGAAACCACTTTTGCACTTGTATTAGTGTGGAAAAAAACTTTTTGCACTTGTGATAGTGTTGAAAAACCACTTTTCGCACTTGTGTTAATGTTGAAAAACCACTTTTCGCACTTGTGTTGGTGCAGGAAACCACTTTTGCACTTGTATTAGTGTGGGAAAACCACTTTTCGCACTTGTGTTAGTGTTGAAAAACCACTTTTCGCACTTGTGTTAGTGTTGAAAAACCACTTTTCGCACTTGTGTTGGTGCAGGACACCACTTTTGGACATGTATTAGTGTGGAAAACCACTTTTCGCACTTGTGTTAGTGTTGAAAAACCACTTTTCACACTTGTGTTAGTGTTGAAAAACCACTTTTCGCACTTGTGTTAGTGTTGAAAAACCACTTTTCGCACTTGTGTTGGTGCAGGAAACCACTTTTGCACTTGTATTAGTGTGGAAAAAACACTTTTCGCACTTGTGTTAGTGTTGATAAACCACTTTTCGCACTTGTGTTAGTGTTGAAAAACCACTTTTCGCACTTGTGTTGGTGCAGGAAACCACTTTTGCACTTGTATTAGTGTGGAAAAAACACTTTTTGCACTTGTGATAGTGTTGAAAAACCACTTTTCGCACTTGTGTTAGTGTTGAAAAACCACTTTTCGCACTTGTGTTGGTGCAGGAAACCACTTTTGCACTTGTATTAGTGTGGAAAAACCACTTTTCGCACTTGTGTTAGTGTTGAAAAACCACTTTTCGCACTTGTGTTACTGTTGAAAAACCACTTTTTGCTCTTGTGATAGTGTTGAAAAACCACTTTTCGCACTTGTGTTAGTGTTGAAAAACCACTTTTCGCACTTGTGTTGGTGCAGGAAACCACTTTTGCACTTGTATTAGTGTGGAAACACCACTTTTTGCACTTGTGATAGTGTTGAAAACCCACTTTTCGCACATGTGTTAGTGAAGGAAACCACTTTTCGCACTTGTGTTGGTGCAGGAAACCACTTTTCGCACTTGTGTTAGTGTGGAAAAAACACTTTTTGCACTTGTGATAGTGTTGAAAAACCACTTTTCGCACTTGTGTTAGTGTTGAAAAACCACTTTTCGCACTTGTGTTGGTGCAGGAAACCACTTTTGCACTTGTATTAGTGTGGAAACACCACTTTTTGCACTTGTGATAGTGTTGAAAACCCACTTTTCGCACATGTGTTAGTGAAGGAAACCACTTTTCGCACTTGTGTTGGTGCAGGAAACCACTTTTCGCACTTGTATTAGTGTGGAAAAAACACTTTTTGCACTTGTGATAGTGTTGAAAACCACTTTTCGCACTTGTGTTAGTGTTGAAAAACCACTTTTCACACTTGTGTTGGTGCAGGAAACCACTTTTCCACTTGTATTAGTGTGGAAAAACCACTTTTCGCACTTGTGTTAGTGTTGAAAAACCACTTTTCGCACTTGTGTTGGTGCAGGAAACCACTTTTGCACTTGTATTAGTGTGGAAAAAACACTTTTTGCACTTGTGATAGTGTTGAAAAACCACTTTTCGCACTTGTGTTAGTGTTGAAAAACCACTTTTCGCACTTGTGTTGGTGCAGGAAACCACTTTTGCACTTGTATTAGTGTGGAATAACCACTTTTCGCACTTGTGATAGTGTTGAAAAACCACTTTTCGCGCTTGTGTTAGTGTTGAAAAACCACTTTTCGCACTTGTGTTGGTGCAGGAAACCACTTTTGCACTTGTATTAGTGTGGAAAAAACCACTTTTCACACTTGTGTTAGTGTTGAAAAACCACTTTTGCACTTGTGTTAGTGTTGAAAAAACCACTTTTCGCACTTGTGTTGGTGCAGGAAACGCGTTTGCACTTGTATTAGTGTGGAAAAAACACTTTTTGCACTTGTGATAGTGTTGAAAAACCACTTTTCGCACTTGTGTTAATGTTGAAAAACCACTTTTCGCACTTGTGTTGGTGCAGGAAACCACTTTTGCACTTGTATTAGTGTGAAAAACCACTTTTCGCACTTGTGTTAGTGTTGAAAAACCACTTTTCGCACTTGTGTTAGTGTTGAAAAACCACTTTTCGCACTTGTGTTGGTGCAGGAAACCACTTTTGCACTTCTATTAGTGTGGCAAAAACACTTTTTGCACTTGTGATAGTGTTGAAAAACCACTTTTCGCACTTGTGTTAGTGTTGAAAAACCACTTTTCGCACTTGTGTTGGTGCAGGAAACCACTTTTGCACTTGTATTAGTGTGGAAAAACCACTTTTCGCACTTGTGTTAGTGTTGAAAAACCACTTTTCGCACTTGTGTTAGTGTTGAAAAACCACTTTTCGCACTTGTGTTAGTGTTGAAAAACCACTTTTCGCACTTGTTTTGGTGCAGGAAACCACTTTTGCACTTGTATTAGTGTGGAAAAACACTTTTTGCACTTGTGATAGTGTTGAAAAACCACTTTTCGCACTTGTGTTAGTGTTGAAAAACCACTTTTCGCACTTGTGTTGGTGCAGGAAACCACTTTTGCACTTGTATTAGTGTGGAAAAAACACTTTTTGCACTTGTGATAGTGTTGAAAACCACTTTTCGCACATGTGTTAGTGAAGGAAACCACTTTTCGCACTTGTGTTGGTGCAGGAAACCACTTTTGCACTTGTATTAGTGTGGAAAAAACACTTTTTGCACTTGTGATAGTGTTGAAAAACCACTTTTCGCACTTGTGTTAGTGTTGAAAATCCACTTTTCGCACCTGTGTTGGTGCAGGAAACCACTTTTGCACTTGTATTAGTGTGGAAAATACACTTTTTGCACTTGTGTTAGTGTGGAAAAAACACTTTTTGCACTTGTGATAGTGTTGAAAAACCACTTTTCGCACTTGTGTTAGTGTTGAAAAACCACTTTTCGCACTTGTGTTAGTGTTGAAAAAACACTTTTCGCACTTGTGTTGGTGCAGGAAACCACTTTTGCACTTGTATTAGTGTGGAAAAATCACTTTTCGCACTTGTGTTAGTGTGGAAAAAACACTTTTTGCACTTGTGATAGTGTTGAAAAAACACTTTTCGCACTTGTGTTAGTGTTGAAAAACCACTTTTCGCACTTGTGTTGGTGCAGGAAACCACTTTTGCACTTGTATTAGTGTGGCAAAACCACTTTTCGCACTTGTGTTAGTGTTGAAAAACCACCTTTCGCACTTGTGTTAGTTTTGAAAAACCACTTTTTGCACTTGTGTTAGTGTTGAAAAACCACTTTTCGCACTTGTGTTGGTGCAGGAAACCACTTTTGCACTTGTATTAGTGTGGAAAAAACACTTTTTGCACTTGTGATAGTGTTGAAAAACCACTTTTCGCACTTGTGTTAGTGTTGAAAAACCACTTTTCGCACTTGTGTTAGTGTTGAAAAACCACTTTTCGCACTTGTGTTGGTGCAGGAAACCACTTTTGCACTTGTATTAGTGTGGGAAAAACACTTTTTGCACTTGTGATAGTGTTGAAAAACCACTTTTCGCACTTGTGTTAGTGTTGAAAAACCACTTTTCGCACTTGTGTTGGTGCAGGACACCACTTTTGCACTTGTATTAGTGTGGAAAAACCACTTGTCGCACTTGTGTTAGTGTTGAAAAACCACTTTTCGCACTTGTGTTAGTGTTGAAAAACCACTTTTCGCACTTGTGTTAGTGTTGAAAAACCACTTTTCGCACTTGTGTTGGTGCAGGAAACCACTTTTGCACTTGTATTAGTGTGGAAAAAACACTTTTCGCACTTGTGTTAGTGTTGAAAAACCACTTTTCGCACTTGTGTTAGTGTTGAAAAACCACTTTTCGCACTTGTGTTGGTGCAGGAAACCACTTTTGCACTTGTATTAGTGTGGAAAAACCACTTTTCGCACTTGTGTTAGTGTTGAAAAACCACTTTTCGCACTTGTGTTAGTGTTGAAAAACCACTTTTTGCTCTTGTGATAGTGTTGAAAAACCACTTTTCGCACTTGTGTTAGTGTTGAAAAACCACTTTTCGCACTTGTGTTGGTGCAGGAAACCACTTTTGCACTTCTATTAGTGTGGAAAACCACTTTTTGCACTTGTGATAGTGTTGAAAACCCACTTTTCGCACATGTGTTAGTGAAGGAAACCACTTTTCGCACTTGTGTTATTGTGGAAAAAACACTTTTTGCACTTGTGATAGTGTTGAAAAACCACTTCTCGCACTTGTGTTAGTGTTGAAAATCCACTTTTCGCACTTGTGTTGGTGCAGGAAACCACTTTTGCACTTGTATTAGTGTGAAAAAAACACTTTTTGCACTTGTGATAGTGTTGAAAAACCACTTTTCGCACTTGTGGTAGTGTTGCAAAACCACTTTTGCACTTGTATTAGTGTCAAAAAAACACTTTTTGCACTTGTGATAGTGTTGAAAAAACACTTTTCGCACTTGTGTTAGTGTTGAAAAACCACTTTTCGCACTTGTGTTGGTGCAGGAAACCACTTTTGCACTTGTATTAGTGTGGAAAAACCACTTTTCGCACTTGTGTTAGTGTTGAAAAACCACTTTTCGCACTTGTGTTAGTGTTGAAAAACCACTTTTCGCACTTGTGTTGGTGCAGGAAACCACTTTTGCACTTGTATTAATGTGGAAAAAACACTTTTTGCACTTGTGATAGTGTTGAAAAACCACTTTTCGCACTTGTGTTAGTGTTGAAAAACCACTTTTCGCACTTGTGTTGGTGCAGGACACCACTTTTGCACTTGTATTAGTGTGGAATAACCACTTTTCGCACTTGTGTTAGTGTTGAAAAACCACTTTTCGCACTTGTGTTAGTGTTGAAAAACCACTTTTCGCACTTGTGTTAGTGTTGAAAAACCACTTTTCGCACTTGTGTTGGTGCAGGAAACCACTTTTGCACTTGTATTAGTGTGGAAAAAACACTTTTCGCACTTGTGTTAGTGTTGAAAAACCACTTTTCACACTTGTGTTACTGTTGAAAAACCACTTTTCGCACTTGTGTTGGTGCAGGAAACCACTTTTACACTTGTATTAGTGTGGAAAAAACACTTTTTGCACTTGTGATAGTGTTGAAAAACCACTTTTCGCACTTGTGTTAGTGTTGAAAAACCACTTTTCACACTTGTGTTGGTGCAGGAAACCACTTTTCCACTTGTATTAGTGTGGAAAAACCACTTTTCGCACTTGTGTTAGTGTTGAAAAACCACTTTTCGCACTTGTGTTGGTGCAGGAAACCACTTTTGCACTTGTATTAGTGTGGAAAAAACACTTTTTGCACTTGTGATAGTGTTGAAAAACCACTTTTCGCACTTGTGTTAGTGTTGAAAAACCACTTTTCGCACTTGTGTTGGTGCAGGAAACCACTTTTGCACTTGTATTAGTGTGGAATAACCACTTTTCGCACTTGTGATAGTGTTGAAAAACCACTTTTCGCGCTTGTGTTAGTGTTGAAAAACCACTTTTCGCACTTGTGTTGGTGCAGGAAACCACTTTTGCACTTGTATTAGTGTGGAAAAACCACTTTTCACACTTGTGTTAGTGTTGAAAAACCACTTTTCGCACTTGTGTTAGTGTTGAAAAACCACTTTTCGCACTTGTGTTGGTGCAGGAAACCACTTTTGCACTTGTATTAGTGTGGAAAATACACTTTTTGCACTTGTGATAGTGTTGAAAAACCACTTTTCGCACTTGTGTTAGTGTTGAAAAACCACTTTTCGCACTTGTGATAGTGTTGAAAAAACACTTTTCGCACTTGTGTTGGTGCAGGAAACCACTTTTGCACTTGTATTAGTGTGGAAAAACCACTTTTCGCACTTGTGTTAGTGTGGAAAAAACACTTTTTGCACTTGTGATGGTGTTGAAAAACCACTTTTCGCACTTGTGTTAGTGTTGAAAAACCACTTTTCGCACTTGTGTTGGTGCAGGAAACCACTTTTGCACTTGTATTAGTGTGGCAAAACCACTTTTCGCACTTGTGTTAGTGTTGAAAAACCACTTTTCGCACTTGTGTTAGTTTTGAAAAACCACTTTTCGCACCTGTGTTAGTGTTGAAAAACCACTTTTCGCCCTTGTGTTGGTGCAGGAAACCACTTTTGCACTTGTATTAGTGTGGAAAAAACACTTTTTGCACTTGTGATAATGTTGAAAAACCACTTTTCGCACTTGTGTTAGTGTTGAAAAACCACTTTTCGCACTTGTGTTAGTGTTGAAAAACCACTTTTCGCACTTGTGTTGGTGCAGGAAACCACTTTTGCACTTGTATTAGTGTGGAAAAAACACTTTTTGCACTTGTGATAGTCTTGAAAAACCACTTTTCGCACTTGTGTTAATGTTGAAAAACCACTTTTCGCACTTGTGTTGGTGCAGGAAACCACTTTTGCACTTGTATTAGTGTGGAAAAACCACTTTTCGCACTTGTGTTAGTGTTGAAAACCACTTTTCGCACTTGTGTTAGTGTTGAAAAACCACTTTTCGCACTTGTGTTGGTGCAGGAAACCACTTTTGCACTTGTATTAGTGTGGAAAAACCACTTTTCGCACTTGTGTTAGTGTTGAAAAACCACTTTTCGCACTTGTGTTAGTGTTGAAAAACCACTTTTCGCACTTGTGTTAGTGTTGAAAAACCACTTTTCGCACTTGTGTTAGTGTTGAAAAACCACTTTTCGCACTTGTTTTGGTGCAGGAAACCACTTTTGCACTTGTATTAGTGTGGAAAAACACTTTTTGCACTTGTGATAGTGTTGAAAAACCACTTTTCGCACTTGTGTTAGTGTTGAAAAACCACTTTTCGCACTTGTGTTGGTGCATGAAACCACTTTTGCACTTGTATTAGTGTGGAAAACCACTTTTTGCACTTGTGATAGTGTTGAAAACCCACTTTTCGCACTTGTGTTAGTTTTGAAAAACCACTTTTTGCATTTGTGTTAGTGTTGAAAAACCACTTTTCGCACTTGTGTTGGTGCAGGAAACCACTTTTGCACTTGTATTAGTGTGGAAAAAACTTTTTGCACTTGTGATAGTGTTGAAAACCCACTTTTCGCACTTGTGTTAATGTTGAAAAACCACTTTTCGCACTTGTGTTGGTGCAGGAAACCACTTTTGCACTTGTATTAGTGTGGAAAAACCACTTTTCGCACTTGTGTTAGTGTTGAAAAACCACTTTTCGCACTTGTGTTAGTGTTAAAAAACCACTTTTCGCACTTGTGTTGGTGCAGGAAACCACTTTTGCACTTGTATTAGTGTGGGAAAAACACTTTTTGCACTTGTGATAGTGTTGAAAAACCACTTTCGCACTTGTGTTAGTGTTGAAAAAACACTTTTCGCACTTGTGTTGGTGCAGGACACCACTTTTGCACTTGTATTAGTGTGGAAAAACCACTTTTCGCACTTGTGTTAGTGTTGAAAAACCACTTTTCGCACTTGTGTTAGTGTTGAAAAACCACTTTTCGCACTTGTGTTAGTGTTGAAAAACCATTTTTCGCACTTGTGTTGGTGCAGGAAACCACTTTTGCACTTGTATTAGTGTGGAAAAAACACTTTTCGCACTTGTGTTAGTGTTGAAAAACCACTTTTCGCACTTGTGTTAGTGTTGAAAAACCACTTTTCGCACTTGTGTTGGTGCAGGAAACCACTTTTGCACTTGTATTAGTGTGGAAAAACCACTTTTCGCACTTGTGTTAGTGTTGAAAAACCACTTTTCGCACTTGTGTTAGTGTTGAAAAACCACTTTTTGCTCTTGTGATAGTGTTGAAAAACCACTTTTCGCACTTGTGTTAGTGTTGAAAAACCACTTTTCGCACTTGTGTTGGTGCAGGAAACCACTTTTGCACTTGTATTAGTGTGGAAAAACCACTTTTTGCACTTGTTGATAGTGTTGAAAACCCACTTTTCGCACATGTGTTAGTGAAGGAAACCACTTTTCGCACTTGTGTTGGTGCAGGAAACCACTTTTCGCACTTGTGTTAGTGTGGAAAAAACACTTTTTGCACTTGTGATAGTGTTGAAAAACCACTTCTCGCACTTGTGTTAGTGTTGAAAATCCACTTTTCGCACTTGTGTTGGTGCAGGAAACCACTTTTGCACTTGTATTAGTGTAAAAAAACACTTTTTGCACTTGTGATAGTGTTGAAAAACCACTTTTCGCACTTGTGTTAGTGTTGAAAAACCACTTTTGCACTTGTATTAGTGTGAAAAAAACACTTTTTGCACTTGTGATAGTGTTGAAAAAACACTTTTCGCACTTGTGTTAGTGTTGAAAAACCACTTTTCGCACTTGTGTTGGTGCAGGAAACCACTTTTGCACTTGTATTAGTGTGGAAAAACCACTTTTCGCACTTGTGTTAGTGTTGAAAAACCACTTTTCGCACTTGTGTTAGTGTTGAAAAACCACTTTTCGCACTTGTGTTGGTGCAGGAAACCACTTTTGCACTTGTATTAATGTGGGAAAAACACTTTTTGCACTTGTGATAGTGTTGAAAAACCACTTTTCGCACTTGTGTTAGTGTTGAAAAACCACTTTTCGCACTTGTGTTGGTGCAGGACACCACTTTTGCACTTGTATTAGTGTGGAATAACCACTTTTCGCACTTGTGTTAGTGTTGAAAAACCACTTTTCGCACTTGTGTTAGTGTTGAAAAACCACTTTTCGCACTTGTGTTAGTGTTGAAAAACCACTTTTCGCACTTGTGTTGGTGCAGGAAACCACTTTTGCACTTGTATTAGTGTGGAAAAAACACTTTTCGCACTTGTGTTAGTGTTGAAAAACCACTTTTCGCACTTGTGTTAGTGTTGAAAAACCACTTTTCGCACTTGTGTTGGTGCAGGAAACCTCTTTTGCACTTGTATTAGTGTGGAAAAAACACTTTTTGCACTTGTGATAGTGTTGAAAAACCACTTTTCGCACTTGTGTTAGTGTTGAAAAACCACTTTTCACACTTGTGTTGGTGCAGGAAACCACTTTTGCACTTGTATTAGTGTGGAAAAACCACTTTTCGCACTTGTGTTAGTGTTGAAAAACCACTTTTCGCACTTGTGTTGGTGCAGGAAACCACTTTTGCACTTGTATTAGTGTGGAAAAAACACTTTTTGCACTTGTGATAGTGTTGAAAAACCACTTTTCGCACTTGTGTTAGTGTTGAAAAACCACTTTTCGCACTTGTGTTGGTGCAGGAAACCACTTTTGCACTTGTATTAGTGTGGAATAACCACTTTTCGCACTTGTGTTAGTGTTGAAAAACCACTTTTCGCGCTTGTGTTAATGTTGAAAAACCACTTTTCGCACTTGTGTTGGTGCAGGAAACCACTTTTGCACTTGTATTAGTGTGGAAAAACCACTTTTCGCACTTGTGTTAGTGTTGAAAAACCACTTTTCGCACTTGTGTTAGTGTTGAAAAACCACTTTTCGCACTTGTGTTGGTGCAGGAAACCACTTTTGCACTTGTATTAGTGTGGAAAATTCTCTTTTTGCACTTGTGATAGTGTTGAAAAACCACTTTTCGCACTTGTGTTAGTGTTGAAAAACCACTTTTCGCACTTGTGTTAGTGTTGAAAAAACACTTTTCGCACTTGTGTTGGTGCAGGAAACCACTTTTGCACTTGTATTAGTGTGGAAAAACCACTTTTCGCACTTGTGTTAGTGTGGAAATAACACTTTTTGCACTTGTGATGGTGTTGAAAAACCACTTTTCGCACTTGTGTTAGTGTTGAAAAACCACTTTTCGCACCTGTGTTGGTGCAGGAAACCACTTTTGCACTTGTATTAGTGTGGCAAAACCACTTTTCGCACTTGTGTTAGTGTTGAAAAACCACTTTTCGCACTTGTGTTAGTTTTGAAAAACCACTTTTCGCACCTGTGTTAGTGTTGAAAAACCACTTTTCGCCCTTGTGTTGGTGCAGGAAACCACTTTTGCACTTGTATTAGTGTGGAAAAAACACTTTTTGCACTTGTGATAATGTTGAAAAACCACTTTTCGCACTTGTGTTAGTGTTGAAAAACCACTTTTCGCACTTGTGTTAGTGTTGAAAAACCACTTTTCGCACTTGTGTTGGTGCAGGAAACCACTTTTGCACTTGTATTAGTGTGGAAAAAACACTTTTTGCACTTGTGATAGTCTTGAAAAACCACTTTTCGCACTTGTGTTAATGTTGAAAAACCACTTTTCGCACTTGTGTTGGTGCAGGAAACCACTTTTGCACTTGTATTAGTGTGGAAAAACCACTTTTCGCACTTGTGTTAGTGTTGAAAAACCACTTTTCGCACTTGTGTTAGTGTTGAAAAACCACTTTTCGCACTTGTGTTGGTGCAGGAAACCACTTTTGCACTTGTATTAGTGTGGAAAAACCACTTTTCGCACTTGTGTTAGTGTTGAAAAACCACTTTTCGCACTTGTGTTAGTGTTGAAAAACCACTTTTCGCACTTGTGTTGGTGCAGGAAACCACTTTTGCACTTGTATTAGTGTGGAAAATACACTTTTTGCACTTGTGATAGTGTTGAAAAACCACTTTTCGCACTTGTGTTAGTGTTGAAAAACCACTTTTCGCACTTGTGTTAGTGTTGAAAAAACACTTTTCGCACTTGTGTTGGTGCAGGAAACCACTTTTGCACTTGTATTAGTGTGGAAAAACCACTTTTCGCACTTGTGTTAGTGTGGAAAAAACACTTTTTGCACTTGTGATGGTGTTGAAAAACCACTTTTCGCACTTGTGTTAGTGTTGAAAAACCACTTTTCGCACCTGTGTTGGTGCAGGAAACCACTTTTGCACTTGTATTAGTGTGGCAAAACCACTTTTCGCACTTGTGTTAGTGTTGAAAAACCACTTTTCGCACTTGTATTAGTTTTGAAAAACCACTTTTCGCACCTGTGTTAGTGTTGAAAAACCACTTTTCGCCCTTGTGTTGGTGCAGGAAACCACTTTTGCACTTGTATTAGTGTGGAAAAAACACTTTTTGCACTTGTGATAATGTTGAAAAACCACTTTTCGCACTTGTGTTAGTGTTGAAAAACCACTTTTCGCACTTGTGTTAGTGTTGAAAAACCACTTTTCGCACTTGTGTTGGTGCAGGAAACCACTTTTGCACTTGTATTAGTGTGGAAAAACCACTTTTCGCACTTGTGTTAGTGTTGAAAAACCACTTTTCGCACTTGTGTTAGTGTTGAAAAACCACTTTTCGCACTTGTGTTGGTGCAGGAAAGCACTTTTGCACTTGTATTAGTGTGGAAAAACCACTTTTCGCACTTGTGTTAGTGTTGAAAAACCACTTTTCGCACTTGTGTTAGTGTTGAAAAACCACTTTTCGCACTTGTGTTAGTGTTGAAAAACCACTTTTCGCACTTGTGTTAGTGTTGAAAAACCACTTTTCGCACTTGTTTTGGTGCAGGAAACCACTTTTGCACTTGTATTAGTGTGGAAAAAACACTTTTTGCACTTGTGATAGTGTTGAAAAACCACTTTTCGCACTTGTGTTAGTGTTGAAAAACCACTTTTCGCACTTGTGTTAGTGTTGAAAAACCACTTTTCGCACTTGTTTTGGTGCAGGAAACCACTTTTGCACTTGTATTAGTGTGGAAAAACACTTTTTGCACTTGTGATAGTGTTGAAAAACCACTTTTCGCACTTGTGTTAGTGTTGAAAAACCACTTTTCGCCCTTGTGTTGGTGCAGGAAACCACTTTTGCACTTGTATTAGTGTGGAAAAAACACTTTTTGCACTTGTGATAATGTTGAAAAACCACTTTTCGCACTTGTGTTAGTGTTGAAAAACCACTTTTCGCACTTGTGTTAGTGTTGAAAAACCACTTTTCGCACTTGTGTTGGTGCAGGAAACCACTTTTGCACTTGTATTAGTGTGGAAAAACCACTTTTCGCACTTGTGTTAGTGTTGAAAAACCACTTTTCGCACTTGTGTTGGTGCAGGAAAGCACTTTTGCACTTGTATTAGTGATGAAAAACCACTTTTCGCACTTGTGTTAGTGTTGAAAAACCACTTTTCGCACTTGTGTTAGTGTTGAAAAACCACTTTTCGCACTTGTGTTAGTGTTGAAAAACCACTTTTCGCACTTGTGTTAGTGTTGAAAAACCACTTTTCGCACTTGTTTTGGTGCAGGAAACCACTTTTGCACTTGTATTAGTGTGGAAAAACACTTTTTGCACTTGTGATAGTGTTGAAAAACCACTTTTCGCACTTGTGTTAGTGTTGAAAAACCACTTTTCGCACTTGTGTTGGTGCAGGAAACCACTTTTGCACTTGTATTAGTGTGGAAAAACCACTTTTTGCACTTGTGATAGTGTTGAAAACCCACTTTTCGCACATGTGTTAGTGAAGGAAACCACTTTTCGCACTTGTGTTGGTGCATGAAACCACTTTTGCACTTGTATTAGTGTGGAAAAAACACTTTTTGCACTTGTGATAGTGTTGAAAAACCACTTTTCGCACTTGTGTTAGTGTTGAAAATCCACTTTTCGCACTTGTGTTGGTGCAGGAAACCACTTTTGCACTTGTATTAGTGTGGAAAATACACTTTTTGCACTTGTGATAGTGTTGAAAAACCACTTTTCGCACTTGTGTTAGTGTTGAAAAACCACTTTTCGCACTTGTGTTAGTGTTGAAAAAACACTTTTCGCACTTGTGTTGGTGCAGGAAACCACTTTTGCACTTGTATTAGTGTGGAAAAACCACTTTTCGCACTTGTGTTAGTGTGGAAAAACCACTTTTCGCACTTGTGTTAGTGTTGAAAAACCACTTTTCGCACTTGTGTTAGTGTTGAAAAACCACTTTTCGCACTTGTGTTAGTGTTGAAAAACCACTTTTCGCACTTGTTTTGGTGCAGGAAACCACTTTTGCACTTGTATTAGTGTGGAAAAACACTTTTTGCACTTGTGATAGTGTTGAAAAACCACTTTTCGCACTTGTGTTAGTGTTGAAAAACCACTTTTCGCACTTGTGTTGGTGCAGGAAACCACTTTTGCACTTGTATTAGTGTGGAAAAACCACTTTTTGCACTTGTGATAGTGTTGAAAACCCACTTTTCGCACATGTGTTAGTGAAGGAAACCACTTTTCGCACTTGTGTTGGTGCAGGAAACCACTTTTGCACTTGTATTAGTGTGGAAAAAACACTTTTTGCACTTGTGATAGTGTTGAAAAACCACTTTTCGCACTTGTGTTAGTGTTGAAAATCCACGTTTCGCACTTGTGTTGGTGCAGGAAACCACTTTTGCACTTGTATTAGTGTGGAAAATACACTTTTTGCACTTGTGATAGTGTTGAAAAACCACTTTTCGCACTTGTGTTAGTGTTGAAAAACCACTTTTCGCACTTGTGTTAGTGTTGAAAAAACACTTTTCGCACTTGTGTTGGTGCAGGAAACCACTTTTGCACTTGTATTAGTGTGGAAAAACCACTTTTCGCACTTGTGTTAGTGTGGAAAAAACACTTTTTGCACTTGTGATAGTGTTGAAAAACCACTTTTCGCACTTGTGTTAGTGTTGAAAAACCACTTTTCGCACTTGTGTTGGTGCAGGAAACCACTTTTGCACTTGTATTAGTGTGGCAAAACCACTTTTCGCACTTGTGTTAGTGTTGAAAAACCACTTTTCGCACTTGTGTTAGTTTTGAAAAACCACTTTTTGCACTTGTGTTAGTGTTGAAAAACCACTTTTCGCACTTGTGTTGGTGCAGGAAACCACTTTTGCACTTGTATTAGTGTCGAAAAAACACTTTTTGCACTTGTGATAGTGTTGAAAAACCACTTTTCGCACTTGTGTTCGTGTTGAAAAACCACTTTTCGCACTTGTGTTAGTGTTGAAAAACCACTTTTCGCACTTGTGTTGGTGCAGGAAACCACTTTTGCACTTGTATTAGTGTGGAAAAAAACTTTTTGCACTTGTGATAGTGTTGAAAAACCACTTTTCGCACTTGTGTTAATGTTGAAAAACCACTTTTCGCACTTGTGTTGGTGCAGGAAACCACTTTTGCACTTGTATTAGTGTGGGAAAACCACTTTTCGCACTTGTGTTAGTGTTGAAAAACCACTTTTCGCACTTGTGTTAGTGTTGAAAAACCACTTTTCGCACTTGTGTTGGTGCAGGACACCACTTTTGGACATGTATTAGTGTGGAAAAACCACTTTTCGCACTTGTGTTAGTGTTGAAAAACCACTTTTCACACTTGTGTTAGTGTTGAAAAACCACTTTTCGCACTTGTGTTAGTGTTGAAAAACCACTTTTCGCACTTGTGTTGGTGCAGGAAACCACTTTTGCACTTGTATTAGTGTGGAAAAAACACTTTTCGCACTTGTGTTAGTGTTGATAAACCACTTTTCGCACTTGTGTTAGTGTTGAAAAACCACTTTTCGCACTTGTGTTGGTGCAGGAAACCACTTTTGCACTTGTATTAGTGTGGAAAAAACACTTTTTGCACTTGTGATAGTGTTGAAAAACCACTTTTCGCACTTGTGTTAGTGTTGAAAAACCACTTTTCGCACTTGTGTTGGTGCAGGAAACCACTTTTGCACTTGTATTAGTGTGGAAAAACCACTTTTCGCACTTGTGTTAGTGTTGAAAAACCACTTTTCGCACTTGTGTTACTGTTGAAAAACCACTTTTTGCTCTTGTGATAGTGTTGAAAAACCACTTTTCGCACTTGTGTTAGTGTTGAAAAACCACTTTTCGCACTTGTGTTGGTGCAGGAAACCACTTTTGCACTTGTATTAGTGTGGAAACACCACTTTTTGCACTTGTGATAGTGTTGAAAACCCACTTTTCGCACATGTGTTAGTGAAGGAAACCACTTTTCGCACTTGTGTTGGTGCAGGAAACCACTTTTCGCACTTGTGTTAGTGTGGAAAAAACACTTTTTGCACTTGTGATAGTGTTGAAAAACCACTTCTCGCACTTGTGTTGGTGTTGAAAATCCACTTTTCACACTTGTGTTGGTGCAGGAAACCACTTTTGCACTTGTATTAGTGTGAAAAAAACACTTTTTGCATTTGTGATAGTGTTGAAAAAACACTTTTCGCACTTGTGTTAGTGTTGAAAAACCACTTTTCGCACTTGTGTTGGTGCAGGAAACCACTTTTGCACTTGTATTAGTGTGAAAAAAACACTTTTTGCACCTGTGATAGTGTTGAAAAACCACTTTTCGCACTTGTGGTAGTGTTGAAAAACCACTTTTGCACTTGTATTAGTGTGAAAAAAACACTTTTTGCACTTGTGATAGTGTTGAAAAAACACTTTTCGCACTTGTGTTAGTGTTGAAAAACCACTTTTCGCACTTGTGTTGGTGCAGGAAACCACGTTTGCACTTGTATTAGTGTGGAAAAAACACTTTTTGCACTTGTGATAGTGTTGAAAAACCACTTTTCGCACTTGTGTTAATGTTGAAAAACCACTTTTCGCACTTGTGTTGGTGCAGGAAACCACTTTTGCACTTGTATTAGTGTGGAAAAACCACTTTTCGCACTTGTGTTAGTGTTGAAAAACCACTTTTCGCACTTGTGTTAGTGTTGAAAAACCACTTTTCGCACTTGTGTTGGTGCAGGAAACCACTTTTGCACTTCTATTAGTGTGGCAAAAACACTTTTTGCACTTGTGATAGTGTTGAAAAACCACTTTTCGCACTTGTGTTAGTGTTGAAAAACCACTTTTCGCACTTGTGTTGGTGCAGGAAACCACTTTTGCACTTGTATTAGTGTGGAAAAACCACTTTTTGCACTTGTGATAGTGTTGAAAACCCACTTTTCGCACATGTGTTAGTGAAGGAAACCACTTTTCGCACTTGTGTTGGTGCATGAAACCACTTTTGCACTTGTATTAGTGTGGAAAAAACACTTTTTGCACTTGTGATAGTGTTGAAAAACCACTTTTCGCACTTGTGTTAGTGTTGAAAATCCACTTTTCGCACTTGTGTTGGTGCAGGAAACCACTTTTGCACTTGTATTAGTGTGGAAAATACACTTTTTGCACTTGTGATAGTGTTGAAAAACCACTTTTCGCACTTGTGTTAGTGTTGAAAAACCACTTTTCGCACTTGTGTTAGTGTTGAAAAAACACTTTTCGCACTTGTGTTGGTGCAGGAAACCACTTTTGCACTTGTATTAGTGTGGAAAAACCACTTTTCGCACTTGTGTTAGTGTGGAAAAACCACTTTTCGCACTTGTGTTAGTGTTGAAAAACCACTTTTCGCACTTGTGTTAGTGTTGAAAAACCACTTTTCGCACTTGTGTTAGTGTTGAAAAACCACTTTTCGCACTTGTTTTGGTGCAGGAAACCACTTTTGCACTTGTATTAGTGTGGAAAAACACTTTTTGCACTTGTGATAGTGTTGAAAAACCACTTTTCGCACTTGTGTTAGTGTTGAAAAACCACTTTTCGCACTTGTGTTGGTGCAGGAAACCACTTTTGCACTTGTATTAGTGTGGAAAAACCACTTTTTGCACCTGTGATAGTGTTGAAAAACCACTTTTCGCACTTGTGGTAGTGTTGAAAAACCACTTTTCGCACTTGTGTTGGTGCAGGAAACCACTTTTGCACTTGTATTAGTGTGAAAAAACCACTTTTTGCACCTGTGATAGTGTTGAAAAACCACTTTTCGCACTTGTGGCAGTGTTGAAAAACCACTTTTGCACTTGTATTAGTGTGAAAAAAACACTTTTTGCACTTGTGATAGTGTTGAAAAAACACTTTTCGCACTTGTGTTAGTGTTGAAAAACCACTTTTCGCACTTGTGTTGGTGCAGGAAACCACGTTTGCACTTGTATTAGTGTGGAAAAAACACTTTTTGCACTTGTGATAGTGTTGAAAAACCACTTTTCGCACTTGTGTTAATGTTGAAAAACCACTTTTCGCACTTGTGTTGGTGCAGGAAACCACTTTTGCACTTGTATTAGTGTGGAAAAACCACTTTTCGCACTTGTGTTAGTGTTGAAAAACCACTTTTCGCACTTGTGTTAGTGTTGAAAAACCACTTTTCGCACTTGTGTTGGTGCAGGAAACCACTTTTGCACTTCTATTAGTGTGGCAAAAACACTTTTTGCACTTGTGATAGTGTTGAAAAACCACTTTTCGCACTTGTGTTAGTGTTGAAAAACCACTTTTCGCACTTGTGTTGGTGCAGGAAACCACTTTTGCACTTGTATTAGTGTGGAAAAACCACTTTTTGCACTTGTGATAGTGTTGAAAACCCACTTTTCGCACATGTGTTAGTGAAGGAAACCACTTTTCGCACTTGTGTTGGTGCATGAAACCACTTTTGCACTTGTATTAGTGTGGAAAAAACACTTTTTGCACTTGTGATAGTGTTGAAAAACCACTTTTCGCACTTGTGTTAGTGTTGAAAATCCACTTTTCGCACTTGTGTTGGTGCAGGAAACCACTTTTGCACTTGTATTAGTGTGGAAAATACACTTTTTGCACTTGTGATAGTGTTGAAAAACCACTTTTCGCACTTGTGTTAGTGTTGAAAAACCACTTTTCGCACTTGTGTTAGTGTTGAAAAAACACTTTTCGCACTTGTGTTGGTGCAGGAAACCACTTTTGCACTTGTATTAGTGTGGAAAAACCACTTTTCGCACT
Source organism: Myxine glutinosa (assembly GCF_964187855.1). NCBI lineage: Eukaryota > Metazoa > Chordata > Myxini > Myxiniformes > Myxinidae > Myxine > Myxine glutinosa. The sequence goes on from NW_027617134.1 coordinate 18,106, forward strand.
TGTGTTAGTGTGGAAAAACCACTTTTCGCACTTGTGTTAGTGTTGAAAAACCACTTTTCGCACTTGTGTTAGTGTTGAAAAACCACTTTTCGCACTTGTGTTAGTGTTGAAAAACCACTTTTCGCACTTGTTTTGGTGCAGGAAACCACTTTTGCACTTGTATTAGTGTGGAAAAACACTTTTTGCACTTGTGATAGTGTTGAAAAACCACTTTTCGCACTTGTGTTAGTGTTGAAAAACCACTTTTCGCACTTGTGTTGGTGCAGGAAACCACTTTTGCACTTGTATTAGTGTGGAAAAACCACTTTTTGCACTTGTGATAGTGTTGAAAACCCACTTTTCGCACATGTGTTAGTGAAGGAAACCACTTTTCGCACTTGTGTTGGTGCAGGAAACCACTTTTGCACTTGTATTAGTGTGGAAAAAACACTTTTTGCACTTGTGATAGTGTTGAAAAACCACTTTTCGCACTTGTGTTAGTGTTGAAAATCCACGTTTCGCACTTGTGTTGGTGCAGGAAACCACTTTTGCACTTGTATTAGTGTGGAAAATACACTTTTTGCACTTGTGATAGTGTTGAAAAACCACTTTTCGCACTTGTGTTAGTGTTGAAAAACCACTTTTCGCACTTGTGTTAGTGTTGAAAAAACACTTTTCGCACTTGTGTTGGTGCAGGAAACCACTTTTGCACTTGTATTAGTGTGGAAAAACCACTTTTCGCACTTGTGTTAGTGTGGAAAAAACACTTTTTGCACTTGTGATAGTGTTGAAAAACCACTTTTCGCACTTGTGTTAGTGTTGAAAAACCACTTTTCGCACTTGTGTTGGTGCAGGAAACCACTTTTGCACTTGTATTAGTGTGGCAAAACCACTTTTCGCACTTGTGTTAGTGTTGAAAAACCACTTTTCGCACTTGTGTTTAGTTTTGAAAAACCACTTTTTGCACTTGTGTTAGTGTTGAAAAACCACTTTTCGCACTTGTGTTGGTGCAGGAAACCACTTTTGCACTTGTATTAGTGTCGAAAAAACACTTTTTGCACTTGTGATAGTGTTGAAAAACCACTTTTCGCACTTGTGTTCGTGTTGAAAAACCACTTTTCGCACTTGTGTTAGTGTTGAAAAACCACTTTTCGCACTTGTGTTGGTGCAGGAAACCACTTTTGCACTTGTATTAGTGTGGAAAAAACTTTTTGCACTTGTGATAGTGTTGAAAAACCACTTTTCGCACTTGTGTTAATGTTGAAAAACCACTTTTCGCACTTGTGTTGGTGCAGGAAACCACTTTTGCACTTGTATTAGTGTGGGAAAACCACTTTTCGCACTTGTGTTAGTGTTGAAAAACCACTTTTCGCACTTGTGTTAGTGTTGAAAAACCACTTTTCGCACTTGTGTTGGTGCAGGACACCACTTTTGGACATGTATTAGTGTGGAAAAACCACTTTTCGCACTTGTGTTAGTGTTGAAAAACCACTTTTCACACTTGTGTTAGTGTTGAAAAACCACTTTTCGCACTTGTGTTAGTGTTGAAAAACCACATTTCGCACTTGTGTTGGTGCAGGAAACCACTTTTGCACTTGTATTAGTGTGGAAAAAACACTTTTCGCACTTGTGTTAGTGTTGATAAACCACTTTTCGCACTTGTGTTAGTGTTGAAAAACCACTTTTCGCACTTGTGTTGGTGCAGGAAACCACGTTTGCACTTGTATTAGTGTGGAAAAAACACTTTTTGCACTTGTGATAGTGTTGAAAAACCACTTTTCGCACTTGTGTTAGTGTTGAAAAACCACTTTTCGCACTTGTGTTGGTGCAGGAAACCACTTTTGCACTTGTATTAGTGTGGAAAAACCACTTTTCGCACTTGTGTTAGTGTTGAAAAACCACTTTTCGCACTTGTGTTACTGTTGAAAAACCACTTTTTGCTCTTGTGATAGTGTTGAAAAACCACTTTTCGCACTTGTGTTAGTGTTGAAAAACCACTTTTCGCACTTGTGTTGGTGCAGGAAACCACTTTTGCACTTGTATTAGTGTGGAAACACCACTTTTTGCACTTGTGATAGTGTTGAAAACCCACTTTTCGCACATGTGTTAGTGAAGGAAACCACTTTTCGCACTTGTGTTGGTGCAGGAAACCACTTTTCGCACTTGTGTTAGTGTGGAAAAAACACTTTTTGCACTTGTGATAGTGTTGAAAAACCACTTCTCGCACTTGTGTTGGTGTTGAAAATCCACTTTTCACACTTGTGTTGGTGCAGGAAACCACTTTTGCACTTGTATTAGTGTGAAAAAAACACTTTTTGCATTTGTGATAGTGTTGAAAAAACACTTTTCGCACTTGTGTTAGTGTTGAAAAACCACTTTTCGCACTTGTGTTGGTGCAGGAAACCACTTTTGCACTTGTATTAGTGTGAAAAAAACACTTTTTGCACCTGTGATAGTGTTGAAAAACCACTTTTCGCACTTGTGGTAGTGTTGAAAAACCACTTTTGCACTTGTATTAGTGTGAAAAAAACACTTTTTGCACTTGTGATAGTGTTGAAAAAACACTTTTCGCACTTGTGTTAGTGTTGAAAAACCACTTTTCGCACTTGTGTTGGTGCAGGAAACCACGTTTGCACTTGTATTAGTGTGGAAAAACCACTTTTCGCACTTGTGATAGTGTTGAAAAACCACTTTTCGCACTTGTGGTAGTGTTGAAAAACCACTTTTGCACTTGTATTAGTGTGAAAAAAACACTTTTTGCACTTGTGATGGTGTTGAAAAAACACTTTTCGCACTTGTGTTAGTGTTGAAAAACCACTTTTCGCACTTGTGTTGGTGCAGGAAACCACGTTTGCACTTGTATTAGTGTGGAAAAACCACTTTTCGCACTTGTGTTAGTGTTGAAAAACCACTTTTCGCACTTGTGTTAGTGTTGAAAAACCACTTTTCGCACTTGTGTTGGTGCAGGAAACCACTTTTGCACTTCTATTAGTGTGGCAAAAACACTTTTTGCACTTGTGATAGTGTTGAAAAACCACTTTTCGCACTTGTGTTAGTGTTGAAAAACCACTTTTCGCACTTGTGTTGGTGCAGGAAACCACTTTTGCACTTGTATTAGTGTGGAACAAACCACTTTTCGCACTTGTGTTAGTGCTGAAAAACCACTTTTCGCACTTGTGTTAGTGTTGAAAAACCACTTTTCGCACTTGTGTTAGTGTTGAAAAACCACTTTTTGCACTTGTTTTGGTGCAGGAAACCACTTTTGCACTTGTATTAGTGTGGAAAAACACTTTTTGCACTTGTGATAGTGTTGAAAAACCACTTTTCGCACTTGTGTTAGTGTTGAAAAACCACTTTTCGCACTTGTGTTGGTGCAGGAAACCACTTTTGCACTTGTATTAGTGTGGAAAAACCACTTTTTGCACTTGTGTTAGTGTTGAAAAAACACTTTTCGCACTTGTGTTGGTGCAGGAAACCACTTTTGCACTTGTATTAGTGTGGAAAAACCACTTTTCGCACTTGTGTTAGTGTGGAAAAACCACTTTTCGCACTTGTGTTAGTGTTGAAAAACCACTTTTCGCACTTGTGTTAGTGTTGAAAAACCACTTTTCGCACTTGTGTTAGTGTTGAAAAACCACTTTTCGCACTTGTTTTGGTGCAGGAAACCACTTTTGCACTTGTATTAGTGTGGAAAAACACTTTTTGCACTTGTGATAGTGTTGAAAAACCACTTTTCGCACTTGTGTTAGTGTTGAAAAACCACTTTTCGCACTTGTGTTGGTGCAGGAAACCACTTTTGCACTTGTATTAGTGTGGAAAAACCACTTTTTGCACTTGTGATAGTGTTGAAAACCCACTTTTCGCACATGTGTTAGTGAAGGAAACCACTTTTCGCACTTGTGTTGGTGCAGGAAACCACTTTTGCACTTGTATTAGTGTGGAAAAAACACTTTTTGCACTTGTGATAGTGTTGAAAAACCACTTTTCGCACTTGTGTTAGTGTTGAAAATCCACGTTTCGCACTTGTGTTGGTGCAGGAAACCACTTTTGCACTTGTATTAGTGTGGAAAATACACTTTTTGCACTTGTGATAGTGTTGAAAAACCACTTTTCGCACTTGTGTTAGTGTTGAAAAACCACTTTTCGCACTTGTGTTAGTGTTGAAAAAACACTTTTCGCACTTGTGTTGGTGCAGGAAACCACTTTTGCACTTGTATTAGTGTGGAAAAACCACTTTTCGCACTTGTGTTAGTGTGGAAAAAACACTTTTTGCACTTGTGATAGTGTTGAAAAACCACTTTTCGCACTTGTGTTAGTGTTGAAAAACCACTTTTCGCACTTGTGTTGGTGCAGGAAACCACTTTTGCACTTGTATTAGTGTGGCAAAACCACTTTTCGCACTTGTGTTAGTGTTGAAAAACCACTTTTCGCACTTGTGTTAGTTTTGAAAAACCACTTTTTGCACTTGTGTTAGTGTTGAAAAACCACTTTTCGCACTTGTGTTGGTGCAGGAAACCACTTTTGCACTTGTATTAGTGTCGAAAAAACACTTTTTGCACTTGTGATAGTGTTGAAAAACCACTTTTCGCACTTGTGTTCGTGTTGAAAAACCACTTTTCGCACTTGTGTTAGTGTTGAAAAACCACTTTTCGCACTTGTGTTGGTGCAGGAAACCACTTTTGCACTTGTATTAGTGTGGAAAAAAACTTTTTGCACTTGTGATAGTGTTGAAAAACCACTTTTCGCACTTGTGTTAATGTTGAAAAACCACTTTTCGCACTTGTGTTGGTGCAGGAAACCACTTTTGCACTTGTATTAGTGTGGGAAAACCACTTTTCGCACTTGTGTTAGTGTTGAAAAACCACTTTTCGCACTTGTGTTAGTGTTGAAAAACCACTTTTCGCACTTGTGTTGGTGCAGGACACCACTTTTGGACATGTATTAGTGTGGAAAAACCACTTTTCGCACTTGTGTTAGTGTTGAAAAACCACTTTTCACACTTGTGTTAGTGTTGAAAAACCACTTTTCGCACTTGTGTTAGTGTTGAAAAACCACTTTTCGCACTTGTGTTGGTGCAGGAAACCACTTTTGCACTTGTATTAGTGTGGAAAAAACACTTTTCGCACTTGTGTTAGTGTTGATAAACCACTTTTCGCACTTGTGTTAGTGTTGAAAAACCACTTTTCGCACTTGTGTTGGTGCAGGAAACCACTTTTGCACTTGTATTAGTGTGGAAAAAACACTTTTTGCACTTGTGATAGTGTTGAAAAACCACTTTTCGCACTTGTGTTAGTGTTGAAAAACCACTTTTCGCACTTGTGTTGGTGCAGGAAACCACTTTTGCACTTGTATTAGTGTGGAAAAACCACTTTTCGCACTTGTGTTAGTGTTGAAAAACCACTTTTCGCACTTGTGTTACTGTTGAAAAACCACTTTTTGCTCTTGTGATAGTGTTGAAAAACCACTTTTCGCACTTGTGTTAGTGTTGAAAAACCACTTTTCGCACTTGTGTTGGTGCAGGAAACCACTTTTGCACTTGTATTAGTGTGGAAACACCACTTTTTGCACTTGTGATAGTGTTGAAAACCCACTTTTCACACATGTGTTAGTGAAGGAAACCACTTTTCGCACTTGTGTTGGTGCAGGAAACCACTTTTCGCACTTGTGTTAGTGTGGAAAAAACACTTTTTGCACTTGTGATAGTGTTGAAAAACCACTTCTCGCACTTGTGTTGGTGTTGAAAATCCACTTTTCACACTTGTGTTGGTGCAGGAAACCACTTTTGCACTTGTATTAGTGTGAAAAAAACACTTTTTGCATTTGTGATAGTGTTGAAAAAACACTTTTCGCACTTGTGTTAGTGTTGAAAAACCACTTTTCGCACTTGTGTTGGTGCAGGAAACCACTTTTGCACTTGTATTAGTGTGAAAAAAACACTTTTTGCACCTGTGATAGTGTTGAAAAACCACTTTTCGCACTTGTGGTAGTGTTGAAAAACCACTTTTGCACTTGTATTAGTGTGAAAAAAACACTTTTTGCACTTGTGATAGTGTTGAAAAAACACTTTTCGCACTTGTGTTAGTGTTGAAAAACCACTTTTCGCACTTGTGTTGGTGCAGGAAACCACGTTTGCACTTGTATTAGTGTGGAAAAAACACTTTTTGCACTTGTGATAGTGTTGAAAAACCACTTTTCGCACTTGTGTTAATGTTGAAAAACCACTTTTCGCACTTGTGTTGGTGCAGGAAACCACTTTTGCACTTGTATTAGTGTGGAAAAACCACTTTTCGCACTTGTGTTAGTGTTGAAAAACCACTTTTCGCACTTGTGTTAGTGTTGAAAAACCACTTTTCGCACTTGTGTTGGTGCAGGAAACCACTTTTGCACTTCTATTAGTGTGGCAAAAACACTTTTTGCACTTGTGATAGTGTTGAAAAACCACTTTTCGCACTTGTGTTAGTGTTGAAAAACCACTTTTCGCACTTGTGTTGGTGCAGGAAACCACTTTTGCACTTGTATTAGTGTGGAAAAACCACTTTTTGCACTTGTGATAGTGTTGAAAACCCACTTTTCGCACATGTGTTAGTGAAGGAAACCACTTTTCGCACTTGTGTTGGTGCATGAAACCACTTTTGCACTTGTATTAGTGTGGAAAAAACACTTTTTGCACTTGTGATAGTGTTGAAAAACCACTTTTCGCACTTGTGTTAGTGTTGAAAATCCACTTTTCGCACTTGTGTTGGTGCAGGAAACCACTTTTGCACTTGTATTAGTGTGGAAAATACACTTTTTGCACTTGTGATAGTGTTGAAAAACCACTTTTCGCACTTGTGTTAGTGTTGAAAAACCACTTTTCGCACTTGTGTTAGTGTTGAAAAAACACTTTTCGCACTTGTGTTGGTGCAGGAAACCACTTTTGCACTTGTATTAGTGTGGAAAAACCACTTTTCGCACTTGTGTTAGTGTGGAAAAACCACTTTTCGCACTTGTGTTAGTGTTGAAAAACCACTTTTCGCACTTGTGTTAGTGTTGAAAAACCACTTTTCGCACTTGTGTTAGTGTTGAAAAACCACTTTTCGCACTTGTTTTGGTGCAGGAAACCACTTTTGCACTTGTATTAGTGTGGAAAAACACTTTTTGCACTTGTGATAGTGTTGAAAAACCACTTTTCGCACTTGTGTTAGTGTTGAAAAACCACTTTTCGCACTTGTGTTGGTGCAGGAAACCACTTTTGCACTTGTATTAGTGTGGAAAAACCACTTTTTGCACTTGTGATAGTGTTGAAAACCCACTTTTCGCACATGTGTTAGTGAAGGAAACCACTTTTCGCACTTGTGTTGGTGCAGGAAACCACTTTTGCACTTGTATTAGTGTGGAAAAACACTTTTTGCACTTGTGATAGTGTTGAAAAACCACTTTTCGCACTTGTGTTAGTGTTGAAAATCCACGTTTCGCACTTGTGTTGGTGCAGGAAACCACTTTTGCACTTGTATTAGTGTGGAAAAACCACTTTTCGCACTTGTGTTAGTGTGGAAAAACACTTTTTGCACTTGTGATAGTGTTGAAAAACCACTTTTCGCACTTGTGTTAGTGTTGAAAAACCACTTTTCGCACTTGTGTTGGTGCAGGAAACCACTTTTGCACTTGTATTAGTGTGGCAAAACCACTTTTCGCACTTGTGTTAGTGTTGAAAAACCACTTTTCGCACTTGTGTTAGTTTTGAAAAACCACTTTTTGCACTTGTGTTAGTGTTGAAAAACCACTTTTCGCACTTGTGTTGGTGCAGGAAACCACTTTTGCACTTGTATTAGTGTCGAAAAAACACTTTTTGCACTTTGTGATAGTGTTGAAAAACCACTTTTCGCACTTGTGTTCGTGTTGAAAAACCACTTTTCGCACTTGTGTTAGTGTTGAAAAACCACTTTTCGCACTTGTGTTGGTGCAGGAAACCACTTTTGCACTTGTATTAGTGTGGAAAAAAACTTTTTGCACTTGTGATAGTGTTGAAAAACCACTTTTCGCACTTGTGTTAATGTTGAAAAACCACTTTTCGCACTTGTGTTGGTGCAGAAAACCACTTTTGCACTTGTATTAGTGTGGGAAAACCACTTTTCGCACTTGTGTTAGTGTTGAAAAACCACTTTTCGCACTTGTGTTAGTGTTGAAAAACCACTTTTCGCACTTGTGTTGGTGCAGGACACCCACTTTTGGACATGTATTAGTGTGGAAAAACCACTTTTCGCACTTGTGTTAGTGTTGAAAAACCACTTTTCACACTTGTGTTAGTGTTGAAAACCACTTTTCGCACTTGTGTTAGTGTTGAAAAACCACTTTTCGCACTTGTGTTGGTGCAGGAAACCACTTTTGCACTTGTATTAGTGTGGAAAAAACACTTTTCGCACTTGTGTTAGTGTTGATAAACCACTTTTCGCACTTGTGTTAGTGTTGAAAAACCACTTTTCGCACTTGTGTTGGTGCAGGAAACCACGTTTGCACTTGTATTAGTGTGGAAAAAACACTTTTTGCACTTGTGATAGTGTTGAAAAACCACTTTTCGCACTTGTGTTAGTGTTGAAAAACCACTTTTCGCACTTGTGTTGGTGCAGGAAACCACTTTTGCACTTGTATTAGTGTGGAAAAACCACTTTTCGCACTTGTGTTAGTGTTGAAAAACCACTTTTCGCACTTGTGTTACTGTTGAAAAACCACTTTTTGCTCTTGTGATAGTGTTGAAAAACCACTTTTCGCACTTGTGTTAGTGTTGAAAAACCACTTTTCGCACTTGTGTTGGTGCAGGAAACCACTTTTGCACTTGTATTAGTGTGGAAACACCACTTTTTGCACTTGTGATAGTGTTGAAAACCCACTTTTCGCACATGTGTTAGTGAAGGAAACCACTTTTCGCACTTGTGTTGGTGCAGGAAACCACTTTTCGCACTTGTGTTAGTGTGGAAAAAACACTTTTTGCACTTGTGATAGTGTTGAAAAACCACTTCTCGCACTTGTGTTGGTGTTGAAAATCCACTTTTCACACTTGTGTTGGTGCAGGAAACCACTTTTGCACTTGTATTAGTGTGAAAAAAACACTTTTTGCATTTGTGATAGTGTTGAAAAAACACTTTTCGCACTTGTGTTAGTGTTGAAAAACCACTTTTCGCACTTGTGTTGGTGCAGGAAACCACTTTTGCACTTGTATTAGTGTGAAAAAAACACTTTTTGCACCTGTGATAGTGTTGAAAAACCACTTTTCGCACTTGTGGTAGTGTTGAAAAACCACTTTTGCACTTGTATTAGTGTGAAAAAACACTTTTTGCACTTGTGATAGTGTTGAAAAAACACTTTTCGCACTTGTGTTAGTGTTGAAAAACCACTTTTCGCACTTGTGTTGGTGCAGGAAACCACGTTTGCACTTGTATTAGTGTGGAAAAAACACTTTTTGCACTTGTGATAGTGTTGAAAAACCACTTTTCGCACTTGTGTTAATGTTGAAAAACCACTTTTCGCACTTGTGTTGGTGCAGGAAACCACTTTTGCACTTGTATTAGTGTGGAAAAACCACTTTTCGCACTTGTGTTAGTGTTGAAAAACCACTTTTCGCACTTGTGTTAGTGTTGAAAAACCACTTTTCGCACTTGTGTTCGTGCAGGAAACCACTTTTGCACTTCTATTAGTGTGGCAAAAACACTTTTTGCACTTGTGATAGTGTTGAAAAACCACTTTTCGCACTTGTGTTAGTGTTGAAAAACCACTTTCGCACTTGTGTTGGTGCAGGAAACCACTTTTGCACTTGTATTAGTGTGGAACAAACCACTTTTCGCACTTGTGTTAGTGCTGAAAAACCACTTTTCGCACTTGTGTTAGTGTTGAAAAACCACTTTTCGCACTTGTGTTAGTGTTGAAAAACCACTTTTTGCACTTGTTTTGGTGCAGGAAACCACTTTTGCACTTGTATTAGTGTGGAAAAACACTTTTTGCACTTGTGATAGTGTTGAAAAACCACTTTTCGCACTTGTGTTAGTGTTGAAAAAACCACTTTTCGCACTTGTGTTGGTGCAGGAAACCACTTTTGCACTTGTATTAGTGTGGAAAAACCACTTTTTGCACTTGTGATAGTGTTGAAAACCCACTTTTCGCACATGTGTTAGTGAAGGAAACCACTTTTCGCACTTGTGATAGTGTTGAAAAACCACTTTTCGCACTTGTGTTGGTGCAGGAAACCACTTTTGCACTTGTATTAGTGTGGAAAAACCACTTTTTGCTCTTGTGATAGTGTTGAAAAACCACTTTTCGCACTTGTGTTAGTGTTGAAAAACCACTTTTCGCACTTGTGTTGGTGCAGGAAACCACTTTTGCACTTGTATTAGTGTGGAAACACCACTTTTTGCACTTGTGATAGTGTTGAAAACCCACTTTTCGCACATGTGTTAGTGAAGGAAACCACTTTTCGCACTTGTGTTGGTGCAGGAAACCACTTTTCGCACTTGTGTTAGTGTGGAAAAAACACTTTTGCACTTGTGATAGTGTTGAAAAACCACTTCTCGCACTTGTGTTGGTGTTGAAAATCCACTTTTCACACTTGTGTTGGTGCAGGAAACCACTTTTGCACTTGTATTAGTGTGAAAAAAACACTTTTTGCATTTGTGATAGTGTTGAAAAAACACTTTTCGCACTTGTGTTAGTGTTGAAAAACCACTTTTCGCACTTGTGTTGGTGCAGGAAACCACTTTTGCACTTGTATTAGTGTGAAAAAAACACTTTTTGCACCTGTGATAGTGTTGAAAAACCACTTTTCGCACTTGTGGTAGTGTTGAAAAACCACTTTTGCACTTGTATTAGTGTGAAAAAAACACTTTTTGCACTTGTGATAGTGTTGAAAAAACACTTTTCGCACTTGTGTTAGTGTTGAAAAACCACTTTTCGCACTTGTGTTGGTGCAGGAAACCACGTTTGCACTTGTATTAGTGTGGAAAAAACACTTTTTGCACTTGTGATAGTGTTGAAAAACCACTTTTCGCACTTGTGTTAATGTTGAAAAACCACTTTTCGCACTTGTGTTGGTGCAGGAAACCACTTTTGCACTTGTATTAGTGTGGAAAAACCACTTTTCGCACTTGTGTTAGTGTTGAAAAACCACTTTTCGCACTTGTGTTAGTGTTGAAAAACCACTTTTCGCACTTGTGTTGGTGCAGGAAACACTTTTGCACTTCTATTAGTGTGGCAAAAACACTTTTTGCACTTGTGATAGTGTTGAAAAACCACCTTTTCGCACTTGTGTTAGTGTTGAAAAACCACTTTTCGCACTTGTGTTGGTGCAGGAAACCACTTTTGCACTTGTATTAGTGTGGAAAAACCACTTTTTGCACTTGTGATAGTGTTGAAAACCCACTTTTCGCACATGTGTTAGTGAAGGAAACCACTTTTCGCACTTGTGTTGGTGCATGAAACCACTTTTGCACTTGTATTAGTGTGGAAAAAACACTTTTTGCACTTGTGATAGTGTTGAAAAACCACTTTTCGCACTTGTGTTAGTGTTGAAAATCCACTTTTCGCACTTGTGTTGGTGCAGGAAACCACTTTTGCACTTGTATTAGTGTGGAAAATACACTTTTTGCACTTGTGATAGTGTTGAAAAACCACTTTTCGCACTTGTGTTAGTGTTGAAAAACCACTTTTCGCACTTGTGTTAGTGTTGAAAAAACACTTTTCGCACTTGTGTTGGTGCAGGAAACCACTTTTGCACTTGTATTAGTGTGGAAAAACCACTTTTCGCACTTGTGTTAGTGTGGAAAAACCACTTTTCGCACTTGTGTTAGTGTTGAAAAACCACTTTTCGCACTTGTGTTAGTGTTGAAAAACCACTTTTCGCACTTGTGTTAGTGTTGAAAAACCACTTTTCGCACTTGTTTTGGTGCAGGAAACCACTTTTGCACTTGTATTAGTGTGGAAAAACACTTTTTGCACTTGTGATAGTGTTGAAAAACCACTTTTCGCACTTGTGTTAGTGTTGAAAAACCACTTTTCGCACTTGTGTTAGTGTTGAAAAACCACTTTTCGCACTTGTGTTGGTGCAGGAAACCACTTTTGCACTTGTATTAGTGTGGAAAAACCACTTTTCGCACTTGTGTTAGTGTTGAAAAACCACTTTTCGCACTTGTGTTACTGTTGAAAAACCACTTTTTGCTCTTGTGATAGTGTTGAAAAACCACTTTTCGCACTTGTGTTAGTGTTGAAAAACCACTTTTTGCACTTGTGTTGGTGCAGGAAACCACTTTTGCACTTGTATTAGTGTGGAAACACCACTTTTTGCACTTGAGATAGTGTTGAAAACCCACTTTTCGCACATGTGTTAGTGAAGGAAACCACTTTTCGCACTTGTGTTGGTGCAGGAAACCACTTTTCGCACTTGTGTTAGTGTGGAAAAAACACTTTTTGCACTTGTGATAGTGTTGAAAAACCACTTCTCGCACTTGTGTTGGTGTTGAAAATCCACTTTTCACACTTGTGTTGGTGCAGGAAACCACTTTTGCACTTGTATTAGTGTGAAAAAAACACTTTTTGCATTTGTGATAGTGTTGAAAAAACACTTTTCGCACTTGTGTTAGTGTTGAAAAACCACTTTTCGCACTTGTGTTGGTGCAGGAAACCACTTTTGCACTTGTATTAGTGTGAAAAAAACACTTTTTGCACCTGTGATAGTGTTGAAAAACCACTTTTCGCACTTGTGGTAGTGTTGAAAAACCACTTTTGCACTTGTATTAGTGTGAAAAAAACACTTTTTGCACTTGTGATAGTGTTGAAAAAACACTTTTCGCACTTGTGTTAGTGTTGAAAAACCACTTTTCGCACTTGTGTTGGTGCAGGAAACCACGTTTGCACTTGTATTAGTGTGGAAAAAACACTTTTTGCACTTGTGATAGTGTTGAAAAACCACTTTTCGCACTTGTGTTAATGTTGAAAAACCACTTTTCGCACTTGTGTTGGTGCAGGAAACCACTTTTGCACTTGTATTAGTGTGGAAAAACCACTTTTCGCACTTGTGTTAGTGTTGAAAAACCACTTTTCGCACTTGTGTTAGTGTTGAAAAACCACTTTTCGCACTTGTGTTGGTGCAGGAAACCACTTTTGCACTTCTATTAGTGTGGCAAAAACACTTTTTGCACTTGTGATAGTGTTGAAAAACCACTTTTCGCACTTGTGTTAGTGTTGAAAAACCACTTTTCGCACTTGTGTTGGTGCAGGAAACCACTTTTGCACTTGTATTAGTGTGGAAAAACCACTTTTTGCACTTGTGATAGTGTTGAAAACCCACTTTTCGCACATGTGTTAGTGAAGGAAACCACTTTTCGCACTTGTGTTGGTGCATGAAACCACTTTTGCACTTGTATTAGTGTGGAAAAAACACTTTTTGCACTTGTGATAGTGTTGAAAAACCACTTTTCGCACTTGTGTTAGTGTTGAAAATCCACTTTTCGCACTTGTGTTGGTGCAGGAAACCACTTTTGCACTTGTATTAGTGTGGAAAATACACTTTTTGCACTTGTGATAGTGTTGAAAAACCACTTTTCGCACTTGTGTTAGTGTTGAAAAACCACTTTTCGCACTTGTGTTAGTGTTGAAAAAACACTTTTCGCACTTGTGTTGGTGCAGGAAACCACTTTTGCACTTGTATTAGTGTGGAAAAACCACTTTTCGCACTTGTGTTAGTGTGGAAAAACCACTTTTCGCACTTGTGTTAGTGTTGAAAAACCACTTTTCGCACTTGTGTTAGTGTTGAAAAACCACTTTTCGCACTTGTGTTAGTGTTGAAAAACCACTTTTCGCACTTGTTTTGGTGCAGGAAACCACTTTTGCACTTGTATTAGTGTGGAAAAACACTTTTTGCACTTGTGATAGTGTTGAAAAACCACTTTTCGCACTTGTGTTAGTGTTGAAAAACCACTTTTCGCACTTGTGTTGGTGCAGGAAACCACTTTTGCACTTGTATTAGTGTGGAAAAACCACTTTTTGCACTTGTGATAGTGTTGAAAACCCACTTTTCGCACATGTGTTAGTGAAGGAAACCACTTTTCGCACTTGTGTTGGTGCAGGAAACCACTTTTGCACTTGTATTAGTGTGGAAAAAACACTTTTTGCACTTGTGATAGTGTTGAAAAACCACTTTTCGCACTTGTGTTAGTGTTGAAAATCCACGTTTCGCACTTGTGTTGGTGCAGGAAACCACTTTTGCACTTGTATTAGTGTGGAAAATACACTTTTTGCACTTGTGATAGTGTTGAAAAACCACTTTTCGCACTTGTGTTAGTGTTGAAAAACCACTTTTCGCACTTGTGTTAGTGTTGAAAAAACACTTTTCGCACTTGTGTTGGTGCAGGAAACCACTTTTGCACTTGTATTAGTGTGGAAAAACCACTTTTCGCACTTGTGTTAGTGTGGAAAAAACACTTTTTGCACTTGTGATAGTGTTGAAAAACCACTTTTCGCACTTGTGTTAGTGTTGAAAAACCACTTTTCGCACTTGTGTTGGTGCAGGAAACCACTTTTGCACTTGTATTAGTGTGGCAAAACCACTTTTCGCACTTGTGTTAGTGTTGAAAAACCACTTTTCGCACTTGTGTTAGTTTTGAAAAACCACTTTTTGCACTTGTGTTAGTGTTGAAAAACCACTTTTCGCACTTGTGTTGGTGCAGGAAACCACTTTTGCACTTGTATTAGTGTCGAAAAAACACTTTTTGCACTTGTGATAGTGTTGAAAAACCACTTTTCGCACTTGTGTTCGTGTTGAAAAACCACTTTTCGCACTTGTGTTAGTGTTGAAAAACCACTTTTCGCACTTGTGTTGGTGCAGGAAACCACTTTTGCACTTGTATTAGTGTGGAAAAAAACTTTTTGCACTTGTGATAGTGTTGAAAAACCACTTTTCGCACTTGTGTTAATGTTGAAAAACCACTTTTCGCACTTGTGTTGGTGCAGGAAACCACTTTTGCACTTGTATTAGTGTGGGAAAACCACTTTTCGCACTTGTGTTAGTGTTGAAAAACCACTTTTCGCACTTGTGTTAGTGTTGAAAAACCACTTTTCGCACTTGTGTTGGTGCAGGACACCACTTTTGGACATGTATTAGTGTGGAAAAACCACTTTTCGCACTTGTGTTAGTGTTGAAAAACCACTTTTCACACTTGTGTTAGTGTTGAAAAACCACTTTTCGCACTTGTGTTAGTGTTGAAAAACCACTTTTCGCACTTGTGTTGGTGCAGGAAACCACTTTTGCACTTGTATTAGTGTGGAAAAAACACTTTTCGCACTTGTGTTAGTGTTGATAAACCACTTTTCGCACTTGTGTTAGTGTTGAAAAACCACTTTTCGCACTTGTGTTGGTGCAGGAAACCACGTTTGCACTTGTATTAGTGTGGAAAAAACACTTTTTGCACTTGTGATAGTGTTGAAAAACCACTTTTCGCACTTGTGTTAGTGTTGAAAAACCACTTTTCGCACTTGTGTTGGTGCAGGAAACCACTTTTGCACTTGTATTAGTGTGGAAAAACCACTTTTCGCACTTGTGTTAGTGTTGAAAAACCACTTTTCGCACTTGTGTTACTGTTGAAAAACCACTTTTTGCTCTTGTGATAGTGTTGAAAAACCACTTTTCGCACTTGTGTTAGTGTTGAAAAACCACTTTTCGCACTTGTGTTGGTGCAGGAAACCACTTTTGCACTTGTATTAGTGTGGAAACACCACTTTTTGCACTTGTGATAGTGTTGAAAACCCACTTTTCGCACATGTGTTAGTGAAGGAAACCACTTTTCGCACTTGTGTTGGTGCAGGAAACCACTTTTCGCACTTGTGTTAGTGTGGAAAAAACACTTTTTGCACTTGTGATAGTGTTGAAAAACCACTTCTCGCACTTGTGTTGGTGTTGAAAATCCACTTTTCACACTTGTGTTGGTGCAGGAAACCACTTTTGCACTTGTATTAGTGTGAAAAAAACACTTTTTGCATTTGTGATAGTGTTGAAAAAACACTTTTCGCACTTGTGTTAGTGTTGAAAAACCACTTTTCGCACTTGTGTTGGTGCAGGAAACCACTTTTGCACTTGTATTAGTGTGAAAAAAACACTTTTTGCACCTGTGATAGTGTTGAAAAACCACTTTTCGCACTTGTGGTAGTGTTGAAAAACCACTTTTGCACTTGTATTAGTGTGAAAAAAACACTTTTTGCACTTGTGATAGTGTTGAAAAAACACTTTTCGCACTTGTGTTAGTGTTGAAAAACCACTTTTCGCACTTGTGTTGGTGCAGGAAACCACGTTTGCACTTGTATTAGTGTGGAAAAAACACTTTTTGCACTTGTGATAGTGTTGAAAAACCACTTTTTGCACTTGTGTTAATGTTGAAAAACCACTTTTCGCACTTGTGTTGGTGCAGGAAACCACTTTTGCACTTGTATTAGTGTGGAAAAACCACTTTTCGCACTTGTGTTAGTGTTGAAAAACCACTTTTCGCACTTGTGTTAGTGTTGAAAAACCACTTTTCGCACTTGTGTTGGTGCAGGAAACCACTTTTGCACTTCTATTAGTGTGGCAAAAACACTTTTTGCACTTGTGATAGTGTTGAAAAACCACTTTTCGCACTTGTGTTAGTGTTGAAAAACCACTTTTCGCACTTGTGTTGGTGCAGGAAACCACTTTTGCACTTGTATTAGTGTGGAACAAACCACTTTTCGCACTTGTGTTAGTGCTGAAAAACCACTTTTCGCACTTGTGTTAGTGTTGAAAAACCACTTTTCGCACTTGTGTTAGTGTTGAAAAACCACTTTTTGCACTTGTTTTGGTGCAGGAAACCACTTTTGCACTTGTATTAGTGTGGAAAAACACTTTTTGCACTTGTGATAGTGTTGAAAAACCACTTTTCGCACTTGTGTTAGTGTTGAAAAACCACTTTTCGCACTTGTGTTGGTGCAGGAAACCACTTTTGCACTTGTATTAGTGTGGAAAAACCACTTTTTGCACTTGTGATAGTGTTGAAAACCCACTTTTCGCACATGTGTTAGTGAAGGAAACCACTTTTCGCACTTGTGATAGTGTTGAAAAACCACTTTTCGCACTTGTGTTGGTGCAGGAAACCACTTTTGCACTTGTATTAGTGTGGAAAAACCACTTTTTGCTCTTGTGATAGTGTTGAAAAACCACTTTTCGCACTTGTGTTAGTGTTGAAAAACCACTTTTCGCACTTGTGTTGGTGCAGGAAACCACTTTTGCACTTGTATTAGTGTGGAAACACCACTTTTTGCACTTGTGATAGTGTTGAAAACCCACTTTTCGCACATGTGTTAGTGAAGGAAACCACTTTTCGCACTTGTGTTGGTGCAGGAAACCACTTTTCGCACTTGTGTTAGTGTGGAAAAAACACTTTTTGCACTTGTGATAGTGTTGAAAAACCACTTCTCGCACTTGTGTTGGTGTTGAAAATCCACTTTTCACACTTGTGTTGGTGCAGGAAACCACTTTTGCACTTGTATTAGTGTGAAAAAAACACTTTTTGCATTTGTGATAGTGTTGAAAAAACACTTTTCGCACTTGTGTTAGTGTTGAAAAACCACTTTTCGCACTTGTGTTGGTGCAGGAAACCACTTTTGCACTTGTATTAGTGTGAAAAAAACACTTTTTGCACCTGTGATAGTGTTGAAAAACCACTTTTCGCACTTGTGGTAGTGTTGAAAAACCACTTTTGCACTTGTATTAGTGTGAAAAAAACACTTTTTGCACTTGTGATAGTGTTGAAAAAACACTTTTCGCACTTGTGTTAGTGTTGAAAAACCACTTTTCGCACTTGTGTTGGTGCAGGAAACCACGTTTGCACTTGTATTAGTGTGGAAAAAACACTTTTTGCACTTGTGATAGTGTTGAAAAACCACTTTTCGCACTTGTGTTAATGTTGAAAAACCACTTTTCGCACTTGTGTTGGTGCAGGAAACCACTTTTGCACTTGTATTAGTGTGGAAAAACCACTTTTCGCACTTGTGTTAGTGTTGAAAAACCACTTTTCGCACTTGTGTTAGTGTTGAAAAACCACTTTTCGCACTTGTGTTGGTGCAGGAAACCACTTTTGCACTTCTATTAGTGTGGCAAAAACACTTTTTGCACTTGTGATAGTGTTGAAAAACCACTTTTCGCACTTGTGTTAGTGTTGAAAAACCACTTTTCGCACTTGTGTTGGTGCAGGAAACCACTTTTGCACTTGTATTAGTGTGGAAAAACCACTTTTTGCACTTGTGATAGTGTTGAAAACCCACTTTTCGCACATGTGTTAGTGAAGGAAACCACTTTTCGCACTTGTGTTGGTGCATGAAACCACTTTTGCACTTGTATTAGTGTGGAAAAAACACTTTTTGCACTTGTGATAGTGTTGAAAAACCACTTTTCGCACTTGTGTTAGTGTTGAAAATCCACTTTTCGCACTTGTGTTGGTGCAGGAAACCACTTTTGCACTTGTATTAGTGTGGAAAATACACTTTTTGCACTTGTGATAGTGTTGAAAAACCACTTTTCGCACTTGTGTTAGTGTTGAAAAACCACTTTTCGCACTTGTGTTAGTGTTGAAAAAACACTTTTCGCACTTGTGTTGGTGCAGGAAACCACTTTTGCACTTGTATTAGTGTGGAAAAACCACTTTTCGCACTTGTGTTAGTGTGGAAAAACCACTTTTCGCACTTGTGTTAGTGTTGAAAAACCACTTTTCGCACTTGTGTTCGTGTTGAAAAACCACTTTTCGCACTTGTGTTAGTGTTGAAAAACCACTTTTCGCACTTGTTTTGGTGCAGGAAACCACTTTTGCACTTGTATTAGTGTGGAAAAACACTTTTTGCACTTGTGATAGTGTTGAAAAACCACTTTTCGCACTTGTGTTAGTGTTGAAAAACCACTTTTCGCACTTGTGTTGGTGCAGGAAACCACTTTTGCACTTGTATTAGTGTGGAAAACCACTTTTTGCACTTGTGATAGTGTTGAAAACCCACTTTTCGCACATGTGTTAGTGAAGGAAACCACTTTTCGCACTTGTGTTGCTGCAGGAAACCACTTTTGCACTTGTATTAGTGTGGAAAAAACACTTTTTGCACTTGTGATAGTGTTGAAAAACCACTTTTCGCACTTGTGTTAGTGTTGAAAATCCACGTTTCGCACTTGTGTTGGTGCAGGAAACCACTTTTGCACTTGTATTAGTGTGGAAAATACACTTTTTGCACTTGTGATAGTGTTGAAAAACCACTTTTCGCACTTGTGTTAGTGTTGAAAAACCACTTTTCGCACTTGTGTTAGTGTTGAAAAAACACTTTTCGCACTTGTGTTGGTGCAGGAAACCACTTTTGCACTTGTATTAGTGTGGAAAAACCACTTTTCGCACTTGTGTTAGTGTGGAAAAAACACTTTTTGCACTTGTGATAGTGTTGAAAAACCACTTTTCGCACTTGTGTTAGTGTTGAAAAACCACTTTTCGCACTTGTGTTGGTGCAGGAAACCACTTTTGCACTTGTATTAGTGTGGCAAAACCACTTTTCGCACTTGTGTTAGTGTTGAAAAACCACTTTTCGCACTTGTGTTAGTTTTGAAAAACCACTTTTTGCACTTGTGTTAGTGTTGAAAAACCACTTTTCGCACTTGTGTTGGTGCAGGAAACCACTTTTGCACTTGTATTAGTGTCGAAAAAACACTTTTTGCACTTGTGATAGTGTTGAAAAACCACTTTTCGCACTTGTGTTCGTGTTGAAAAACCACTTTTCGCACTTGTGTTAGTGTTGAAAAACCACTTTTCGCACTTGTGTTAATGTTGAAAAACCACTTTTCGCACTTGTGTTGGTGCAGGAAACCACTTTTGCACTTGTATTAGTGTGGAAAAAAACTTTTTGCACTTGTGATAGTGTTGAAAAACCACTTTTCGCACTTGTGTTAATGTTGAAAAACCACTTTTCGCACTTGTGTTGGTGCAGGAAACCACTTTTGCACTTGTATTAGTGTGGGAAAACCACTTTTCGCACTTGTGTTAGTGTTGAAAAACCACTTTTCGCACTTGTGTTAGTGTTGAAAAACCACTTTTCGCACTTGTGTTGGTGCAGGACACCACTTTTGGACATGTATTAGTGTGGAAAAACCACTTTTCGCACTTGTGTTAGTGTTGAAAAACCACTTTTCACACTTGTGTTAGTGTTGAAAAACCACTTTTCGCACTTGTGTTAGTGTTGAAAAACCACTTTTCGCACTTGTGTTGGTGCAGGAAACCACTTTTGCACTTGTATTAGTGTGGAAAAAACACTTTTCGCACTTGTGTTAGTGTTGATAAACCACTTTTCGCACTTGTGTTAGTGTTGAAAAACCACTTTTCGCACTTGTGTTGGTGCAGGAAACCACGTTTGCACTTGTATTAGTGTGGAAAAAACACTTTTTGCACTTGTGATAGTGTTGAAAAACCACTTTTCGCACTTGTGTTAGTGTTGAAAAACCACTTTTCGCACTTGTGTTGGTGCAGGAAACCACTTTTGCACTTGTATTAGTGTGGAAAAACCACTTTTCGCACTTGTGTTAGTGTTGAAAAACCACTTTTCGCACTTGTGTTACTGTTGAAAAACCACTTTTTGCTCTTGTGATAGTGTTGAAAAACCACTTTTCGCACTTGTGTTAGTGTTGAAAAACCACTTTTCGCACTTGTGTTGGTGCAGGAAACCACTTTTGCACTTGTATTAGTGTGGAAACACCACTTTTTGCACTTGTGATGGTGTTGAAAACCCACTTTTCGCACATGTGTTAGTGAAGGAAACCACTTTTCGCACTTGTGTTGGTGCAGGAAACCACTTTTCGCACTTGTGTTAGTGTGGAAAAAACACTTTTTGCACTTGTGATAGTGTTGAAAAACCACTTCTCGCACTTGTGTTGGTGTTGAAAATCCACTTTTCACACTTGTGTTGGTGCAGGAAACCACTTTTGCACTTGTATTAGTGTGAAAAAAACACTTTTTGCATTTGTGATAGTGTTGAAAAAACACTTTTCGCACTTGTGTTAGTGTTGAAAAACCACTTTTCGCACTTGTGTTGGTGCAGGAAACCACTTTTGCACTTGTATTAGTGTGAAAAAAACACTTTTTGCACCTGTGATAGTGTTGAAAAACCACTTTTCGCACTTGTGGTAGTGTTGAAAAACCACTTTTGCACTTGTATTAGTGTGAAAAAAACACTTTTTGCACTTGTGATAGTGTTGAAAAAACACTTTTCGCACTTGTGTTAGTGTTGAAAAACCACTTTTCGCACTTGTGTTGGTGCAGGAAACCACGTTTGCACTTGTATTAGTGTGGAAAAAACACTTTTTGCACTTGTGATAGTGTTGAAAAACCACTTTTCGCACTTGTGTTAATGTTGAAAAACCACTTTTCGCACTTGTGTTGGTGCAGGAAACCACTTTTGCACTTGTATTAGTGTGGAAAAACCACTTTTCGCACTTGTGTTAGTGTTGAAAAACCACTTTTCGCACTTGTGTTAGTGTTGAAAAACCACTTTTCGCACTTGTGTTGGTGCAGGAAACCACTTTTGCACTTCTATTAGTGTGGCAAAAACACTTTTTGCACTTGTGATAGTGTTGAAAAACCACTTTTCGCACTTGTGTTAGTGTTGAAAAACCACTTTTCGCACTTGTGTTGGTGCAGGAAACCACTTTTGCACTTGTATTAGTGTGGAACAAACCACTTTTCGCACTTGTGTTAGTGCTGAAAAACCACTTTTCGCACTTGTGTTAGTGTTGAAAAACCACTTTTCGCACTTGTGTTAGTGTTGAAAAACCACTTTTTGCACTTGTTTTGGTGCAGGAAACCACTTTTGCACTTGTATTAGTGTGGAAAAACACTTTTTGCACTTGTGATAGTGTTGAAAAACCACTTTTCGCACTTGTGTTAGTGTTGAAAAACCACTTTTCGCACTTGTGTTGGTGCAGGAAACCACTTTTGCACTTGTATTAGTGTGGAAAAACCACTTTTTGCACTTGTGATAGTGTTGAAAACCCACTTTTCGCACATGTGTTAGTGAAGGAAACCACTTTTCGCACTTGTGTTGGTGCAGGAAACCACTTTTTCACTTGTATTAGTGTGGAAAAAACACTTTTTGCACTTGTGATAGTGTTGAAAAACCACTTTTCGCACTTGTGTTAGTGTTGAAAATCCACTTTTCGCACCTGTGTTGGTGCAGGAAACCACTTTTGCAGTTGTATTAGTGTGGAAAATACACTTTTTGCACTTGTGATAGTGTTGAAAAACCACTTTTCGCACTTGTGTTAGTGTTGAAAAACCACTTTTCGCACTTGTGTTAGTGTTGAAAAAATACTTTTCGCACTTGTGTTGGTGCAGGAAACCACTTTTGCACTTGTATTAGTGTGGAAAAACCACTTTTCGCACTTGTGTTAGTGTGGAAAAAACACTTTTTGCACTTGTGATAGTGTTGAAAAACCACTTTTCGCACTTCTGTTAGTGTTGAAAAACCACTTTTCGCACTTGTGTTGGTGCAGGAAACCACTTTTGCACTTGTATTAGTGTGGCAAAACCACTTTTCGCACTTGTGTTAGTGTTCAAAAACCACTTTTCGCACTTGTGTTAGTTTTGAAAAACCACTTTTTGCACTTGTGTTAGTGTTGAAAAACCACTTTTCGCACTTGTGTTGGTGCAGGAAACCACTTTTGCACTTGTATTAGTGTGGAAAAAACACTTTTTGCACTTGTGATAGTGTTGAAAAACCACTTTTCGCACTTGTGTTCGTGTTGAAAAACCACTTTTCGCACTTGTGTTAGTGTTGAAAAACCACTTTTCGCACTTGTGTTGGTGCAGGAAACCACTTTTGCACTTGTATTAGTGTGGAAAAAAACTTTTTGCACTTGTGATAGTGTTGGAAAACCACTTTTCGCACTTGCGTTAATGTTGAAAAACCACTTTTCGCACTTGTGTTGGTGCAGGAAACCACTTTTGCACTTGTATTAGTGTGGAAAAACCACTTTTCGCACTTGTGTTAGTGTTGAAAAACCACTTTTCGCACTTGTGTTAGTGTTGAAAAACCACTTTTCGCACTTGTGTTGGTGCAGGACACCACTTTTGCACTTGTATTAGTGTGGAAAAACCACTTGTCGCACTTGTGTTAGTGTTGAAAAACCAATTTTCGCACTTGTGTTAGTGTTGAAAAACCACTTTTCGCACTTGTGTTAGTGTTGAAAAACCACTTTTCGTTCTTGTGTTGGTGCAGGAAAGCACTTTTGCACTTGTATTAGTGTGGAAAAACCACTTTTCGCACTTGTGTTAGTGTTGAAAAACCACTTTTCGCACTTGTGTTAGTGTTGAAAAACCACTTTTTGCTCTTGTGATAGTGTTGAAAAACCACTTTTCGCACTTGTGTTAGTTTTGAAAAACCACTTTTCGCACTTGTGTTGGTGCAGGAAACCACTTTTGCACTTCTATTAGTGTGGAAAAACTACTTTTTGCACTTGTGATAGTGTTGAAAACCCACTTTTCGCACATGTGTTAGTGAAGGAAACCACTTTTCGCACTTGTGTTAGTGTGGAAAAAACACTTTTTGCACTTGTGATAGTGTTGAAAAACCACTTCTCGCACTTGTGTTAGTGTTGAAAATCCACTTTTCGCACTTGTGTTGGTGCAGGAAACCACTTTTGCACTTGTATTAGTGTGAAAAAAACACTTTTTGCACTTGTGATAGTGTTGAAAAACCACTTTTCGCACTTGTGGTAGTGTTGCAAAACCACTTTTGCACTTGTATTAGTGTCAAAAAAACACTTTTTGCACTTGTGATAGTGTTGAAAAAACACTTTTCGCACTTGTGTTAGTGTTGAAAAACCACTTTTCGCACTTGTGTTGGTGCAGGAAACCACTTTTGCACTTGTATTAGTGTGGAAAAACCACTTTTCGCACTTGTGTTAGTGTTGAAAAACCACTTTTCGCACTTGTGTTAGTGTTGAAAAACCACTTTTCGCACTTGTGTTGGTGCAGGAAACCACTTTTGCACTTGTATTAGTGTGGAAAAAACACTTTTTGCACTTGTGATAGTCTTGAAAAACCACTTTTCGCACTTGTGTTAATGTTGAAAAACCACTTTTCGCACTTGTGTTGGTGCAGGAAACCACTTTTGCACTTGTATTAGTGTGGAAAAACCACTTTTCGCACTTGTGTTAGTGTTGAAAAACCACTTTTCGCACTTGTGTTAGTGTTGAAAAACCACTTTTCGCACTTGTGTTGGTGCAGGAAACCACTTTTGCACTTGTAATAGTGTGGCAAAACCACTTTTCGCACTTGTGTTAGTGTTGAAAAACCACTTTTCGCACTTGTGTTAGTGTTGAAAAACCACTTTTCGCACTTGTGTTGGTGCAGGAAACCACTTTTGCACTTGTATTAGTGTGGAAAATACACTTTTTGCACTTGTGATAGTGTTGAAAAACCACTTTTCGCACTTGTGTTAGTGTTGAAAAACCACTTTTCGCACTTGTGTTAGTGTTGAAAAAACACTTTTCGCACTTGTGTTGGTGCAGGAAACCACTTTTGCACATGTATTAGTGTGGAAAAACCACTTTTCGCACTTGTGTTAGTGTGGAAAAAACACTTTTTGCACTTGTGATGGTGTTGAAAAACCACTTTTCGCACTTGTGTTAGTGTTGAAAAACCACTTTTCGCACCTGTGTTGGTGCAGGAAACCACTTTTGCACTTGTATTAGTGTGGCAAAACCACTTTTCGCACTTGTGTTAGTGTTGAAAAACCACTTTTCGTTCTTGTGTTGGTGCAGGAAAGCACTTTTGCACTTGTATTAGTGTGGAAAAACCACTTTTCGCACTTGTGTTAGTGTTGAAAAACCACTTTTCGCACTTGTGTTAGTGTTGAAAAACCACTTTTTGCTCTTGTGATAGTGTTGAAAAACCACTTTTCGCACTTGTGTTAGTGTTGAAAAACCACTTTTCGCACTTGTGTTGGTGCAGGAAACCACTTTTGCACTTCTATTAGTGTGGAAAAACCACTTTTTGCACTTGTGATAGTGTTGAAAACCCACTTTTCGCACATGTGTTAGTGAAGGAAACCACTTTTCGCACTTGTGTTAGTGTGGAAAAAACACTTTTTGCACTTGTGATAGTGTTGAAAAACCACTTCTCGCACTTGTGTTAGTGTTGAAAATCCACTTTTCGCACTTGTGTTGGTGCAGGAAACCACTTTTGCACTTGTATTAGTGTGAAAAAAACACTTTTTGCACTTGTGATAGTGTTGAAAAACCACTTTTCGCACTTGTGGTAGTGTTGCAAAACCACTTTTGCACTTGTATTAGTGTCAAAAAAACACTTTTTGCACTTGTGATAGTGTTGAAAAAACACTTTTCGCACTTGTGTTAGTGTTGAAAAACCACTTTTCGCACTTGTGTTGGTGCAGGAAACCACTTTTGCACTTGTATTAGTGTGGAAAAACCACTTTTCGCACTTGTGTTAGTGTTGAAAAACCACTTTTCGCACTTGTGTTAGTGTTGAAAAACCACTTTTCGCCCTTGTGTTGGTGCAGGAAACCACTTTTGCAGTTGTATTAGTGTGGAAAATACACTTTTTGCACTTGTGATAGTGTTGAAAAACCACTTTTCGCACTTGTGTTAGTGTTGAAAATCCACTTTTCGCACCTGTGTTGGTGCAGGAAACCACTTTTGCAGTTGTATTAGTGTGGAAAATACACTTTTTGCACTTGTGATAGTGTTGAAAAACCACTTTTCGCACTTGTGTTAGTGTTGAAAAACCACTTTTCGCACTTGTGTTAGTGTTGAAAAAACACTTTTCGCACTTGTGTTGGTGCAGGAAACCACTTTTGCACTTGTATTAGTGTGGAAAAACCACTTTTCGCACTTGTGTTAGTGTGGAAAAAACACTTTTTGCACTTGTGATAGTGTTGAAAAACCACTTTTCGCACTTGTGTTAGTGTTGAAAAACCACTTTTCGCACTTGTGTTGGTGCAGGAAACCACTTTTGCACTTGTATTAGTGTGGCAAAACCACTTTTCGCACTTGTGTTAGTGTTCAAAAACCACTTTTCGCACTTGTGTTAGTTTTGAAAAACCACTTTTTGCACTTGTGTTAGTGTTGAAAAACCACTTTTCGCACTTGTGTTGGTGCAGGAAACCACTTTTGCACTTGTATTAGTGTGGAAAAAACACTTTTTGCACTTGTGATAGTGTTGAAAAACCACTTTTCGCACTTGTGTTCGTGTTGAAAAACCACTTTTCGCACTTGTGTTAGTGTTGAAAAACCACTTTTCGCACTTGTGTTGGTGCAGGAAACCACTTTTGCACTTGTATTAGTGTGGAAAAAAACTTTTTGCACTTGTGATAGTGTTGAAAAACCACTTTTCGCACTTGCGTTAATGTTGAAAAACCACTTTTCGCACTTGTGTTGGTGCAGGAAACCACTTTTGCACTTGTATTAGTGTGGAAAAACCACTTTTCGCACTTGTGTTAGTGTTGAAAAACCACTTTTCGCACTTGTGTTAGTGTTGAAAAACCACTTTTCGCACTTGTGTTGGTGCAGGACACCACTTTTGCACTTGTATTAGTGTGGAAAAACCACGTGTCGCACTTGTGTTAGTGTTGAAAAACCAATTTTCGCACTTGTGTTAGTGTTGAAAAACCACTTTTCGCACTTGTGTTAGTGTTGAAAAACCACTTTTCGTTCTTGTGTTGGTGCAGGAAAGCACTTTTGCACTTGTATTAGTGTGGAAAAACCACTTTTCGCACTTGTGTTAGTGTTGAAAAACCACTTTTCGCACTTGTGTTAGTGTTGAAAAACCACTTTTTGCTCTTGTGATAGTGTTGAAAAACCACTTTTCGCACTTGTGTTGGTGCAGGAAACCACTTTTGCACTTCTATTAGTGTGGAAAAACTACTTTTTGCACTTGTGATAGTGTTGAAAACCCACTTTTCGCACATGTGTTAGTGAAGGAAACCACTTTTCGCACTTGTGTTAGTGTGGAAAAAACACTTTTTGCACTTGTGATAGTGTTGAAAAACCACCTCTCGCACTTGTGTTAGTGTTGAAAATCCACTTTTCGCACTTGTGTTGGTGCAGGAAACCACTTTTGCACTTGTATTAGTGTGAAAAAAACACTTTTTGCACTTGTGATAGTGTTGAAAAACCACTTTTCGCACTTGTGGTAGTGTTGCAAAACCACTTTTGCACTTGTATTAGTGTCAAAAAAACACTTTTTGCACTTGTGATAGTGTTGAAAAAACACTTTTCGCACTTGTGTTAGTGTTGAAAAACCACTTTTCGCACTTGTGTTGGTGCAGGAAACCACTTTTGCACTTGTATTAGTGTGGAAAAACCACTTTTCGCACTTGTGTTAGTGTTGAAAAACCACTTTTCGCACTTGTGTTAGTGTTGAAAAACCACTTTTCGCACTTGTGTTGGTGCAGGAAACCACTTTTGCACTTGTATTAGTGTGGAAAAAACACTTTTTGCACTTGTGATAGTCTTGAAAAACCACTTTTCGCACTTGTGTTAATGTTGAAAAACCACTTTTCGCACTTGTGTTGGTGCAGGAAACCACTTTTGCACTTGTATTAGTGTGGAAAAACCACTTTTCGCACTTGTGTTAGTGTTGAAAAACCACTTTTCGCACTTGTGTTAGTGTTGAAAAACCACTTTTCGCACTTGTGTTGGTGCAGGAAACCACTTTTGCACTTGTAATAGTGTGGCAAAACCACTTTTCGCACTTGTGTTAGTGTTGAAAAACGACTTTTCGCACTTGTGTTAGTGTTGAAAAACCACTTTTCGCACTTGTGTTGGTGCAGGAAACCACTTTTGCACTTGTATTAGTGTGGAAAATACACTTTTTGCACTTGTGATAGTGTTGAAAAACCACTTTTCGCACTTGTGTTAGTGTTGAAAAACCACTTTTCGCACTTGTGTTAGTGTTGAAAAAACACTTTTCGCACTTGTGTTGGTGCAGGAAACCACTTTTGCACATGTATTAGTGTGGAAAAACCACTTTTCGCACTTGTGTTAGTGTGGAAAAAACACTTTTTGCACTTGTGATGGTGTTGAAAAACCACTTTTCGCACTTGTGTAAGTGTTGAAAAACCACTTTTCGCACCTGTGTTGGTGCAGGAAACCACTTTTGCACTTGTATTAGTGTGGCAAAACCACTTTTCGCACTTGTGTTAGTGTTGAAAAACCACTTTTCGTTCTTGTGTTGGTGCAGGAAAGCACTTTTGCACTTGTATTAGTGTGGAAAAACCACTTTTCGCACTTGTGTTAGTGTTGAAAAACCACTTTTCGCACTTGTGTTAGTGTTGAAAAACCACTTTTTGCTCTTGTGATAGTGTTGAAAAACCACTTTTCGCACTTGTGTTAGTGTTGAAAAACCACTTTTCGCACTTGTGTTGGTGCAGGAAACCACTTTTGCACTTCTATTAGTGTGGAAAAACCACTTTTTGCACTTGTGATAGTGTTGAAAACCCACTTTTCGCACATGTGTTAGTGAAGGAAACCACTTTTCGCACTTGTGTTAGTGTGGAAAAAACACTTTTTGCACTTGTGATAGTGTTGAAAAACCACTTCTCGCACTTGTGTTAGTGTTGAAAATCCACTTTTCGCACTTGTGTTGGTGCAGGAAACCACTTTTGCACTTGTATTAGTGTGAAAAAAACACTTTTTGCACTTGTGATAGTGTTGAAAAACCACTTTTCGCACTTGTGGTAGTGTTGCAAAACCACTTTTGCACTTGTATTAGTGTCAAAAAAACACTTTTTGCACTTGTGATAGTGTTGAAAAAACACTTTTCGCACTTGTGTTAGTGTTGAAAAACCACTTTTCGCACTTGTGTTGGTGCAGGAAACCACTTTTGCACTTGTATTAGTGTGGAAAAACCACTTTTCGCACTTGTGTTAGTGTTGAAAAACCACTTTTCGCACTTGTGTTAGTGTTGAAAAACCACTTTTCGCACTTGTGTTGGTGCAGGAAACCACTTTTGCACTTGTATTAGTGTGGAAAAAACACTTTTTGCACTTGTGATAGTCTTGAAAAACCACTTTTCGCACTTGTGTTAATGTTGAAAAACCACTTTTCGCACTTGTGTTGGTGCAGGAAACCACTTTTGCACTTGTATTAGTGTGGAAAAACCACTTTTCGCACTTGTGTTAGTGTTGAAAAACCACTTTTCGCACTTGTGTTAGTGTTGAAAAACCACTTTTCGCACTTGTGTTGGTGCAGGAAACCACTTTTGCACTTGTATTAGTGTGGCAAAACCACTTTTCGCACTTGTGTTAGTGTTGAAAAACCACTTTTCGCACTTGTGTTAGTGTTGAAAAACCACTTTTCGCACTTGTGTTGGTGCAGGAAACCACTTTTGCACTTGTATTAGTGTGGAAAATACACTTTTTGCACTTGTGATAGTGTTGAAAAACCACTTTTCGCACTTGTGTTAGTGTTGAAAAACCACTTTTCGCACTTGTGTTGGTGCAGGAAACCACTTTTGCACATGTATTAGTGTGGAAAAACCACTTTTCGCACTTGTGTTAGTGTGGAAAAAACACTTTTTGCACTTGTGATGGTGTTGAAAAACGACTTTTCGCACTTGTGTAAGTGTTGAAAAACCACTTTTCGCACCTGTGTTGGTGCAGGAAACCACTTTTGCACTTGTATTAGTGTGGCAAAACCACTTTTCGCACTTGTGTTAGTGTTGAAAAACCACTTTTCGTTCTTGTGTTGGTGCAGGAAAGCACTTTTGCACTTGTATTAGTGTGGAAAAACCACTTTTCGCACTTGTGTTAGTGTTGAAAAACCACTTTTCGCACTTGTGTTAGTGTTGAAAAACCACTTTTTGCTCTTGTGATAGTGTTGAAAAACCACTTTTCGCACTTGTGTTAGTGTTGAAAAACCACTTTTCGCACTTGTGTTGGTGCAGGAAACCACTTTTGCACTTCTATTAGTGTGGAAAAACCACTTTTTGCACTTGTGATAGTGTTGAAAACCCACTTTTCGCACATGTGTTAGTGAAGGAAACCACTTTTCGCACTTGTGTTAGTGTGGAAAAAACACTTTTTGCACTTGTGATAGTGTTGAAAAACCACTTCTCGCACTTGTGTTAGTGTTGAAAATCCACTTTTCGCACTTGTGTTGGTGCAGGAAACCACTTTTGCACTTGTATTAGTGTGAAAAAAACACTTTTTGCACTTGTGATAGTGTTGAAAAACCACTTTTCGCACTTGTGGTAGTGTTGCAAAACCACTTTTGCACTTGTATTAGTGTCAAAAAAACACTTTTTGCACTTGTGATAGTGTTGAAAAAACACTTTTCGCACTTGTGTTAGTGTTGAAAAACCACTTTTCGCACTTGTGTTGGTGCAGGAAACCACTTTTGCACTTGTATTAGTGTGGAAAAACCACTTTTCGCACTTGTGTTAGTGTTGAAAAACCACTTTTCGCACTTGTGTTAGTGTTGAAAAACCACTTTTCGCACTTGTGTTGGTGCAGGAAACCACTTTTGCACTTGTATTAGTGTGGAAAAAACACTTTTTGCACTTGTGATAGTCTTGAAAAACCACTTTTCGCACTTGTGTTAATGTTGAAAAACCACTTTTCGCACTTGTGTTGGTGCAGGAAACCACTTTTGCACTTGTATTAGTGTGGAAAAACCACTTTTCGCACTTGTGTTAGTGTTGAAAAACCACTTTTCGCACTTGTGTTAGTGTTGAAAAACCACTTTTCGCACTTGTGTTGGTGCAGGAAACCACTTTTGCACTTGTATTAGTGTGGCAAAACCACTTTTCGCACTTGTGTTAGTGTTGAAAAACCACTTTTCGCACTTGTGTTAGTGTTGAAAAACCACTTTTCGCACTTGTGTTGGTGCAGGAAACCACTTTTGCACTTGTATTAGTGTGGAAAATACACTTTTTGCACTTGTGATAGTGTTGAAAAACCACTTTTCGCACTTGTGTTAGTGTTGAAAAACCACTTTTCGCACTTGTGTTAGTGTTGAAAAAACACTTTTCGCACTTGTGTTGGTGCAGGAAACCACTTTTGCACTTGTATTAGTGTGGAAAAACCACTTTTCGCACTTGTGTTAGTGTGGAAAAAACACTTTTTGCACTTGTGATGGTGTTGAAAAACCACTTTTCGCACTTGTGTTAGTGTTGAAAAACCACTTTTCGCACCTGTGTTGGTGCAGGAAACCACTTTTGCACTTGTATTAGTGTGGCAAAACCACTTTTCGCACTTGTGTTAGTGTTGAAAAACCACTTTTCGCACTTGTGTTAGTTTTGAAAAACCACTTTTCGCACCTGTGTTAGTGTTGAAAAACCACTTTTCGCCCTTGTGTTGGTGCAGGAAACCACTTTTGCACTTGTATTAGTGTGGAAAAACACTTTTTGCACTTGTGATAGTGTTGAAAAACCACTTTTCGCACTTGTGTTAGTGTTGAAAAACCACTTTTCGCACTTGTGTTGGTGCAGGAAACCACTTTTGCACTTGTATTAGTGTGGAAAACCACTTTTTGCACTTGTGATAGTGTTGAAAACCCACTTTTCGCACATGTGTTAGTGAAGGAAACCACTTTTCGCACTTGTGTTGGTGCAGGAAACCACTTTTGCACTTGTATTAGTGTGGAAAAAACACTTTTTGCACTTGTGATAGTGTTGAAAAACCACTTTTCGCACTTGTGTTAGTGTTGAAAATCCACTTTTCGCACTTGTGTTGGTGCAGGAAACCACTTTTGCACTTGTATTAGTGTGGAAAATACACTTTTTGCACTTGTGATAGTGTTGAAAAACCACTTTTCGCACTTATGTTAGTGTTGAAAAACCACTTTTCGCACTTGTGTTAGTGTTGAAAAAACACTTTTCGCACTTGTGTTGGTGCAGGAAACCACTTTTGCACTTGTATTAGTGTGGAAAAACCACTTTTCGCACTTGTGTTAGTGTGGAAAAACCACTTTTCGCACTTGTGTTAGTGTTGAAAAACCACTTTTCGCACTTGTGTTAGTGTTGAAAAACCACTTTTCGCACTTGTGTTAGTGTTGAAAAACCACTTTTCGCACTTGTTTTGGTGCAGGAAACCACTTTTGCACTTGTATTAGTGTGGAAAAACACTTTTTGCACTTGTGATAGTGTTGAAAAACCACTTTTCGCACTTGTGTTAGTGTTGAAAAACCACTTTTCGCACTTGTGTTGGTGCAGGAAACCACTTTTGCACTTGTATTAGTGTGGAAAAACCACTTTTTGCACTTGTGATAGTGTTGAAAACCCACTTTTCGCACATGTGTTAGTGAAGGAAACCACTTTTCGCACTTGTGTTGGTGCAGGAAACCACTTTTGCACTTGTATTAGTGTGGAAAAAACACTTTTTGCACTTGTGATAGTGTTGAAAAACCACTTTTCGCACTTGTGTTAGTGTTGAAAATCCACTTTTCGCACTTGTGTTGGTGCAGGAAACCACTTTTGCACTTGTATTAGTGTGGAAAATACACTTTTTGCACTTGTGATAGTGTTGAAAAACCACTTTTCGCACTTGTGTTAGTGTTGAAAAAACACTTTTCGCACTTGTGTTAGTGTTGAAAAAACACTTTTCGCACTTGTGTTGGTGCAGGAAACCACTTTTGCACTTGTATTAGTGTGGAAAAACCACTTTTCGCACTTGTGTTAGTGTGGAAAAAACACTTTTTGCACTTGTGATAGTGTTGAAAAACCACTTTTCGCACTTGTGTTAGTGTTGAAAAACCACTTTTCGCACTTGTGTTGGTGCAGGAAACCACTTTTGCACTTGTATTAGTGTGGCAAAACCACTTTTCGCACTTGTGTTAGTGTTGAAAAACCACTTTTCGCACTTGTGTTAGTGTTGAAAAACCACTTTTCGCACTTGTGTTGGTGCAGGAAACCACTTTTGCACTTGTATTAATGTGGGAAAAACACTTTTTGCACTTGTGATAGTGTTGAAAAACCACTTTTCGCACTTGTGTTAGTGTTGAAAAACCACTTTTCGCACTTGTGTTGGTGCAGGACACCACTTTTGCACTTGTATTAGTGTGGAATAACCACTTTTCGCACTTGTGTTAGTGTTGAAAAACCACTTTTCGCACTTGTGTTAGTGTTGAAAAACCACTTTTCGCACTTGTGTTAGTGTTGAAAAACCACTTTTCGCACTTGTGTTGGTGCAGGAAACCACTTTTGCACTTGTATTAGTGTGGAAAAAACACTTTTCGCACTTGTGTTATTGTTGAAAAACCACTTTTCGCACTTGTGTTAGTGTTGAAAAACCACTTTTCGCACTTGTGTTGGTGCAGGAAACCTCTTTTGCACTTGTATTAGTGTGGAAAAAACACTTTTTGCACTTGTGATAGTGTTGAAAAACCACTTTTCGCACTTGTGTTAGTGTTGAAAAACCACTTTTCACACTTGTGTTGGTGCAGGAAACCACTTTTGCACTTGTATTAGTGTGGAAAAACCACTTTTCGCACTTGTGTTAGTGTTGAAAAACCACTTTTCGCACTTGTGTTGGTGCAGGAAACCACTTTTGCACTTGTATTAGTGTGGAAAAAACACTTTTTGCACTTGTGATAGTGTTGAAAAACCACTTTTCGCACTTGTGTTAGTGTTGAAAAACCACTTTTCGCACTTGTGTTGGTGCAGGAAACCACTTTTGCACTTGTATTAGTGTGGAATAACCACCTTTCGCACTTGTGTTAGTGTTGAAAAACCACTTTTCGCGCTTGTGTTAATGTTGAAAAACCACTTTTCGCACTTGTGTTGGTGCAGGAAACCACTTTTGCACTTGTATTAGTGTGGAAAAACCACTTTTCGCACTTGTGTTAGTGTTGAAAAACCACTTTTCGCACTTGTGTTAGTGTTGAAAAACCACTTTTCGCACTTGTGTTGGTGCAGGAAACCACTTTTGCACTTGTATTAGTGTGGAAAATACACTTTTTGCACTTGTGATAGTGTTGAAAAACCACTTTTCGCACTTGTGTTAGTGTTGAAAAACCACTTTTCGCACTTGTGTTAGTGTTGAAAAAACACTTTTCGCACTTGTGTTGGTGCAGGAAACCACTTTTGCACTTGTATTAGTGTGGCAAAACCACTTTTCGCACTTGTGTTAGTGTGGAAATAACACTTTTTGCACTTGTGATGGTGTTGAAAAACCACTTTTCGCACTTGTGTTAGTGTTGAAAAACCACTTTTCGCACCTGTGTTGGTGCAGGAAACCACTTTTGCACTTGTATTAGTGTGGCAAAACCACTTTTCGCACTTGTGTTAGTGTTGAAAAACCACTTTTCGCACTTGTGTTAGTTTTGAAAAACCACTTTTCGCACCTGTGTTAGTGTTGAAAAACCACTTTTCGCCCTTGTGTTGGTGCAGGAAACCACTTTTGCACTTGTATTAGTGTGGAAAAAACACTTTTTGCACTTGTGATAATGTTGAAAAACCACTTTTCGCACTTGTGTTAGTGTTGAAAAACCACTTTTCGCACTTGTGTTAGTGTTGAAAAACCACTTTTCGCACTTGTGTTGGTGCAGGAAACCACTTTTGCACTTGTATTAGTGTGGAAAAAACACTTTTTGCACTTGTGATAGTCTTGAAAAACCACTTTTCGCACTTGTGTTAATGTTGAAAAACCACTTTTCGCACTTATGTTGGTGCAGGAAACCACTTTTGCACTTGTATTAGTGTGGAAAAACCACTTTTCGCACTTGTGTTAGTGTTGAAAAACCACTTTTCGCACTTGTGTTGGTGCAGGAAACCACTTTTGCACTTGTATTAGTGTGGCAAAACCACTTTTCGCACTTGTGTTAGTGTTGAAAAACCACTTTTCGCACTTGTGTTAGTGTTGAAAAACCACTTTTCGCACTTGTGTTGGTGCAGGAAACCACTTTTGCACTTGTATTAGTGTGGCAAAACCACTTTTCGCACTTGTGTTAGTGTTGAAAAACCACTTTTCGCACTTGTGTTAGTGTTGAAAAACCACTTTTCGCACTTGTGTTGGTGCAGGAAACCACTTTTGCACTTGTATTAGTGTGGAAAATACACTTTTTGCACTTGTGATAGTGTTGAAAAACCACTTTTCGCACTTGTGTTAGTGTTGAAAAACCACTTTTCGCACTTGTGTTAGTGTTGAAAAAACACTTTTCGCACTTGTGTTGGTGCAGGAAACCACTTTTGCACTTGTATTAGTGTGGAAAAACCACTTTTCGCACTTGTGTTAGTGTGGAAAAAACACTTTTTGCACTTGTGATGGTGTTGAAAAACCACTTTTCGCACTTGTGTTAGTGTTGAAAAACCACTTTTCGCACCTGTGTTGGTGCAGGAAACCACTTTTGCACTTGTATTAGTGTGGCAAAACCACTTTTCGCACTTGTGTTAGTGTTGAAAAACCACTTTTCGCACTTGTGTTAGTTTTGAAAAACCACTTTTCGCACCTGTGTTAGTGTTGAAAAACCACTTTTCGCCCTTGTGTTGGTGCAGGAAACCACTTTTGCACTTGTATTAGTGTGGAAAACCACTTTTTGCACTTGTGATAGTGTTGAAAACCCACTTTTCGCACATGTGTTAGTGAAGGAAACCACTTTTCGCACTTTTGTTGGTGCAGGAAACCACTTTTGCACTTGTATTAGTGTGGAAAAAACACTTTTTGCACTTGTGATAGTGTTGAAAAACCACTTTTCGCACTTGTGTTAGTGTTGAAAATCCACGTTTCGCACTTGTGTTGGTGCAGGAAACCACTTTTGCACTTGTATTAGTGTGGAAAATACACTTTTTGCACTTGTGATAGTGTTGAAAAACCACTTTTCGCACTTGTGTTAGTGTTGAAAAAACACTTTTCGCACTTGTGTTAGTGTTGAAAAAACACTTTTCGCACTTGTGTTGGTGCAGGAAACCACTTTTGCACTTGTATTAGTGTGGAAAAACCACTTTTCGCACTTGTGTTAGTGTGGAAAAAACACTTTTTGCACTTGTGATAGTGTTGAAAAACCACTTTTCGCACTTGTGTTAGTGTTGAAAAACCACTTTTCGCACTTGTGTTGGTGCAGGAAACCACTTTTGCACTTGTATTAGTGTGGCAAAACCACTTTTCGCACTTGTGTTAGTGTTGAAAAACCACTTTTCGCACTTGTGTTAGTGTTGAAAAACCACTTTTCGCACTTGTGTTGGTGCAGGAAACCACTTTTGCACTTGTATTAATGTGGGAAAAACACTTTTTGCACTTGTGATAGTGTTGAAAAACCACTTTTCGCACTTGTGTTAGTGTTGAAAAACCACTTTTCGCACTTGTGTTGGTGCAGGACACCACTTTTGCACTTGTATTAGTGTGGAATAACCACTTTTCGCACTTGTGTTAGTGTTGAAAAACCACTTTTCGCACTTGTGTTAGTGTTGAAAAACCACTTTTCGCACTTGTGTTAGTGTTGAAAAACCACTTTTCGCACTTGTGTTGGTGCAGGAAACCACTTTTGCACTTGTATTAGTGTGGAAAAAACACTTTTCGCACTTGTGTTATTGTTGAAAAACCACTTTTCGCACTTGTGTTAGTGTTGAAAAACCACTTTTCGCACTTGTGTTGGTGCAGGAAACCTCTTTTGCACTTGTATTAGTGTGGAAAAAACACTTTTTGCACTTGTGATAGTGTTGAAAAACCACTTTTCGCACTTGTGTTAGTGTTGAAAAACCACTTTTCACACTTGTGTTGGTGCAGGAAACCACTTTTGCACTTGTATTAGTGTGGAAAAACCACTTTTCGCACTTGTGTTAGTGTTGAAAAACCACTTTTCGCACTTGTGTTGGTGCAGGAAACCACTTTTGCACTTGTATTAGTGTGGAAAAAACACTTTTTGCACTTGTGATAGTGTTGAAAAACCACTTTTCGCACTTGTGTTAGTGTTGAAAAACCACTTTTCGCACTTGTGTTGGTGCAGGAAACCACTTTTGCACTTGTATTAGTGTGGAATAACCACCTTTCGCACTTGTGTTAGTGTTGAAAAACCACTTTTCGCGCTTGTGTTAATGTTGAAAAACCACTTTTCGCACTTGTGTTGGTGCAGGAAACCACTTTTGCACTTGTATTAGTGTGGAAAAACCACTTTTCGCACTTGTGTTAGTGTTGAAAAACCACTTTTCGCACTTGTGTTAGTGTTGAAAAACCACTTTTCGCACTTGTGTTGGTGCAGGAAACCACTTTTGCACTTGTATTAGTGTGGAAAATACACTTTTTGCACTTGTGATAGTGTTGAAAAACCACTTTTCGCACTTGTGTTAGTGTTGAAAAACCACTTTTCGCACTTGTGTTAGTGTTGAAAAAACACTTTTCGCACTTGTGTTGGTGCAGGAAACCACTTTTGCACTTGTATTAGTGTGGCAAAACCACTTTTCGCACTTGTGTTAGTGTGGAAATAACACTTTTTGCACTTGTGATGGTGTTGAAAAACCACTTTTCGCACTTGTGTTAGTGTTGAAAAACCACTTTTCGCACCTGTGTTGGTGCAGGAAACCACTTTTGCACTTGTATTAGTGTGGCAAAACCACTTTTCGCACTTGTGTTAGTGTTGAAAAACCACTTTTCGCACTTGTGTTAGTTTTGAAAAACCACTTTTCGCACCTGTGTTAGTGTTGAAAAACCACTTTTCGCCCTTGTGTTGGTGCAGGAAACCACTTTTGCACTTGTATTAGTGTGGAAAAAACACTTTTTGCACTTGTGATAATGTTGAAAAACCACTTTTCGCACTTGTGTTAGTGTTGAAAAACCACTTTTCGCACTTGTGTTAGTGTTGAAAAACCACTTTTCGCACTTGTGTTGGTGCAGGAAACCACTTTTGCACTTGTATTAGTGTGGAAAAAACACTTTTTGCACTTGTGATAGTCTTGAAAAACCACTTTTCGCACTTGTGTTAATGTTGAAAAACCACTTTTCGCACTTATGTTGGTGCAGGAAACCACTTTTGCACTTGTATTAGTGTGGAAAAACCACTTTTCGCACTTGTGTTAGTGTTGAAAAACCACTTTTCGCACTTGTGTTGGTGCAGGAAACCACTTTTGCACTTGTATTAGTGTGGCAAAACCACTTTTCGCACTTGTGTTAGTGTTGAAAAACCACTTTTCGCACTTGTGTTAGTGTTGAAAAACCACTTTTCGCACTTGTGTTGGTGCAGGAAACCACTTTTGCACTTGTATTAGTGTGGCAAAACCACTTTTCGCACTTGTGTTAGTGTTGAAAAACCACTTTTCGCACTTGTGTTAGTGTTGAAAAACCACTTTTCGCACTTGTGTTGGTGCAGGAAACCACTTTTGCACTTGTATTAGTGTGGAAAATACACTTTTTGCACTTGTGATAGTGTTGAAAAACCACTTTTCGCACTTGTGTTAGTGTTGAAAAACCACTTTTCGCACTTGTGTTAGTGTTGAAAAAACACTTTTCGCACTTGTGTTGGTGCAGGAAACCACTTTTGCACTTGTATTAGTGTGGAAAAACCACTTTTCGCACTTGTGTTAGTGTGGAAAAAACACTTTTTGCACTTGTGATGGTGTTGAAAAACCACTTTTCGCACTTGTGTTAGTGTTGAAAAACCACTTTTCGCACCTGTGTTGGTGCAGGAAACCACTTTTGCACTTGTATTAGTGTGGCAAAACCACTTTTCGCACTTGTGTTAGTGTTGAAAAACCACTTTTCGCACTTGTGTTAGTTTTGAAAAACCACTTTTCGCACCTGTGTTAGTGTTGAAAAACCACTTTTCGCCCTTGTGTTGGTGCAGGAAACCACTTTTGCACTTGTATTAGTGTGGAAAAACACTTTTTGCACTTGTGATAGTGTTGAAAAACCACTTTTCGCACTTGTGTTAGTGTTGAAAAACCACTTTTCGCACTTGTGTTGGTGCAGGAAACCACTTTTGCACTTGTATTAGTGTGGAAAACCACTTTTTGCACTTGTGATAGTGTTGAAAACCCACTTTTCGCACATGTGTTAGTGAAGGAAACCACTTTTCGCACTTGTGTTGGTGCAGGAAACCACTTTTGCACTTGTATTAGTGTGGAAAAAACACTTTTTGCACTTGTGATAGTGTTGAAAAACCACTTTTCGCACTTGTGTTAGTGTTGAAAATCCACTTTTCGCACTTGTGTTGGTGCAGGAAACCACTTTTGCACTTGTATTAGTGTGGAAAATACACTTTTTGCACTTGTGATAGTGTTGAAAAACCACTTTTCGCACTTATGTTAGTGTTGAAAAACCACTTTTCGCACTTGTGTTAGTGTTGAAAAAACACTTTTCGCACTTGTGTTGGTGCAGGAAACCACTTTTGCACTTGTATTAGTGTGGAAAAACCACTTTTCGCACTTGTGTTAGTGTGGAAAAACCACTTTTCGCACTTGTGTTAGTGTTGAAAAACCACTTTTCGCACTTGTGTTAGTGTTGAAAAACCACTTTTCGCACTTGTGTTAGTGTTGAAAAACCACTTTTCGCACTTGTTTTGGTGCAGGAAACCACTTTTGCACTTGTATTAGTGTGGAAAAACACTTTTTGCACTTGTGATAGTGTTGAAAAACCACTTTTCGCACTTGTGTTAGTGTTGAAAAACCACTTTTCGCACTTGTGTTGGTGCAGGAAACCACTTTTGC
Source organism: Myxine glutinosa (assembly GCF_964187855.1). Classification (NCBI taxonomy): domain Eukaryota; kingdom Metazoa; phylum Chordata; class Myxini; order Myxiniformes; family Myxinidae; genus Myxine; species Myxine glutinosa. Next base: position 57,720 of record NW_027617134.1, read on the forward strand.
ACTTGTATTAGTGTGGAAAAACCACTTTTTGCACTTGTGATAGTGTTGAAAACCCACTTTTCGCACATGTGTTAGTGAAGGAAACCACTTTTCGCACTTGTGTTGGTGCAGGAAACCACTTTTGCACTTGTATTAGTGTGGAAAAAACACTTTTTGCACTTGTGATAGTGTTGAAAAACCACTTTTCGCACTTGTGTTAGTGTTGAAAATCCACTTTTCGCACTTGTGTTGGTGCAGGAAACCACTTTTGCACTTGTATTAGTGTGGAAAATACACTTTTTGCACTTGTGATAGTGTTGAAAAACCACTTTTCGCACTTGTGTTAGTGTTGAAAAACCACTTTTCGCACTTGTGTTAGTGTTGAAAAAACACTTTTCGCACTTGTGTTGGTGCAGGAAACCACTTTTGCACTTGTATTAGTGTGGAAAAACCACTTTTCGCACTTGTGTTAGTGTGGAAAAAACCCTTTTCGCACTTGTGTTAGTGTTGAAAAACGACTTTTCGCACTTGTGTTAGTGTTGAAAAACCACTTTTCGCACTTGTGTTAGTGTTGAAAAACCACTTTTCGCACTTGTTTTGGTGCAGGAAACCACTTTTGCACTTGTATTAGTGTGGAAAAACACTTTTTGCACTTGTGATAGTGTTGAAAAACCACTTTTCGCACTTGTGTTAGTGTTGAAAAACCACTTTTCGCACTTGTGTTGGTGCAGGAAACCACTTTTGCACTTGTATTAGTGTGGAAAAACCACTTTTTGCACTTGTGATAGTGTTGAAAACCCACTTTTCGCACATGTGTTAGTGAAGGAAACCACTTTTCGCACTTTTGTTGGTGCAGGAAACCACTTTTGCACTTGTATTAGTGTGGAAAAAACACTTTTTGCACTTGTGATAGTGTTGAAAAACCACTTTTCGCACTTGTGTTAGTGTTGAAAATCCACGTTTCGCACTTGTGTTGGTGCAGGAAACCACTTTTGCACTTGTATTAGTGTGGAAAATACACTTTTTGCACTTGTGATAGTGTTGAAAAACCACTTTTCGCACTTGTGTTAGTGTTGAAAAAACACTTTTCGCACTTGTGTTAGTGTTGAAAAAACACTTTTCGCACTTGTGTTGGTGCAGGAAACCACTTTTGCACTTGTATTAGTGTGGAAAAACCACTTTTCGCACTTGTGTTAGTGTGGAAAAAACACTTTTTGCACTTGTGATAGTGTTGAAAAACCACTTTTCGCACTTGTGTTAGTGTTGAAAAACCACTTTTCGCACTTGTGTTGGTGCAGGAAACCACTTTTGCACTTGTATTAGTGTGGCAAAACCACTTTTCGCACTTGTGTTAGTGTTGAAAAACCACTTTTCGCACTTGTGTTAGTGTTGAAAAACCACTTTTCGCACTTGTGTTGGTGCAGGAAACCACTTTTGCACTTGTATTAATGTGGGAAAAACACTTTTTGCACTTGTGATAGTGTTGAAAAACCACTTTTCGCACTTGTGTTAGTGTTGAAAAACCACTTTTCGCACTTGTGTTGGTGCAGGACACCACTTTTGCACTTGTATTAGTGTGGAATAACCACTTTTCGCACTTGTGTTAGTGTTGAAAAACCACTTTTCGCACTTGTGTTAGTGTTGAAAAACCACTTTTCGCACTTGTGTTAGTGTTGAAAAACCACTTTTCGCACTTGTGTTGGTGCAGGAAACCACTTTTGCACTTGTATTAGTGTGGAAAAAACACTTTTCGCACTTGTGTTATTGTTGAAAAACCACTTTTCGCACTTGTGTTAGTGTTGAAAAACCACTTTTCGCACTTGTGTTGGTGCAGGAAACCTCTTTTGCACTTGTATTAGTGTGGAAAAAACACTTTTTGCACTTGTGATAGTGTTGAAAAACCACTTTTCGCACTTGTGTTAGTGTTGAAAAACCACTTTTCACACTTGTGTTGGTGCAGGAAACCACTTTTGCACTTGTATTAGTGTGGAAAAACCACTTTTCGCACTTGTGTTAGTGTTGAAAAACCACTTTTCGCACTTGTGTTGGTGCAGGAAACCACTTTTGCACTTGTATTAGTGTGGAAAAAACACTTTTTGCACTTGTGATAGTGTTGAAAAACCACTTTTCGCACTTGTGTTAGTGTTGAAAAACCACTTTTCGCACTTGTGTTGGTGCAGGAAACCACTTTTGCACTTGTATTAGTGTGGAATAACCACCTTTCGCACTTGTGTTAGTGTTGAAAAACCACTTTTCGCGCTTGTGTTAATGTTGAAAAACCACTTTTCGCACTTGTGTTGGTGCAGGAAACCACTTTTGCACTTGTATTAGTGTGGAAAAACCACTTTTCGCACTTGTGTTAGTGTTGAAAAACCACTTTTCGCACTTGTGTTAGTGTTGAAAAACCACTTTTCGCACTTGTGTTGGTGCAGGAAACCACTTTTGCACTTGTATTAGTGTGGAAAATACACTTTTTGCACTTGTGATAGTGTTGAAAAACCACTTTTCGCACTTGTGTTAGTGTTGAAAAACCACTTTTCGCACTTGTGTTAGTGTTGAAAAAACACTTTTCGCACTTGTGTTGGTGCAGGAAACCACTTTTGCACTTGTATTAGTGTGGCAAAACCACTTTTCGCACTTGTGTTAGTGTGGAAATAACACTTTTTGCACTTGTGATGGTGTTGAAAAACCACTTTTCGCACTTGTGTTAGTGTTGAAAAACCACTTTTCGCACCTGTGTTGGTGCAGGAAACCACTTTTGCACTTGTATTAGTGTGGCAAAACCACTTTTCGCACTTGTGTTAGTGTTGAAAAACCACTTTTCGCACTTGTGTTAGTTTTGAAAAACCACTTTTCGCACCTGTGTTAGTGTTGAAAAACCACTTTTCGCCCTTGTGTTGGTGCAGGAAACCACTTTTGCACTTGTATTAGTGTGGAAAAAACACTTTTTGCACTTGTGATAATGTTGAAAAACCACTTTTCGCACTTGTGTTAGTGTTGAAAAACCACTTTTCGCACTTGTGTTAGTGTTGAAAAACCACTTTTCGCACTTGTGTTGGTGCAGGAAACCACTTTTGCACTTGTATTAGTGTGGAAAAAACACTTTTTGCACTTGTGATAGTCTTGAAAAACCACTTTTCGCACTTGTGTTAATGTTGAAAAACCACTTTTCGCACTTATGTTGGTGCAGGAAACCACTTTTGCACTTGTATTAGTGTGGAAAAACCACTTTTCGCACTTGTGTTAGTGTTGAAAAACCACTTTTCGCACTTGTGTTAGTGTTGAAAAACCACTTTTCGCACTTGTGTTGGTGCAGGAAACCACTTTTGCACTTGTATTAGTGTGGAAAAACCACTTTTCGCACTTGTGTTAGTGTTGAAAAAACACTTTTCGCACTTGTGTTAGTGTTGAAAAACCACTTTTCGCACTTGTGTTGGTGCAGGAAACCACTTTTGCACTTGTATTAGTGTGGAAAATACACTTTTTGCACTTGTGATAGTGTTGAAAAACCACTTTTCGCACTTGTGTTAGTGTTGAAAAACCACTTTTCGCACTTGTGTTAGTGTTGAAAAAACACTTTTCGCACTTGTGTTGGTGCAGGAAACCACTTTTGCACTTGTATTAGTGTGGAAAAACCACTTTTCGCACTTGTGTTAGTGTGGAAAAAACACTTTTTGCACTTGTGATGGTGTTGAAAAACCACTTTTCGCACTTGTGTTAGTGTTGAAAAACCACTTTTCGCACCTGTGTTGGTGCAGGAAACCACTTTTGCACTTGTATTAGTGTGGAAAAACCACTTTTCGCACTTGTGTTAGTGTTGAAAAACCACTTTTCGCACTTGTGTTAGTTTTGAAAAACCACTTTTCGCACCTGTGTTAGTGTTGAAAAACCACTTTTCGCCCTTGTGTTGGTGCAGGAAACCACTTTTGCACTTGTATTAGTGTGGAAAAAACACTTTTTGCACTTGTGATAATGTTGAAAAACCACTTTTCGCACTTGTGTTAGTGTTGAAAAACCACTTTTCGCACTTGTGTTAGTGTTGAAAAACCACTTTTCGCACTTGTGTTGGTGCAGGAAACCACTTTTGCACTTGTATTAGTGTGGAAAAAACACTTTTTGCACTTGTGATAGTCTTGAAAAACCACTTTTCGCACTTGTGTTAATGTTGAAAAACCACTTTTCGCACTTGTGTTGGTGCAGGAAACCACTTTTGCACTTGTATTAGTGTGGAAAAACCACTTTTCGCACTTGTGTTAGTGTTGAAAAACCACTTTTCGCACTTGTGTTAGTGTTGAAAAACCACTTTTCGCACTTGTGTTGGTGCAGGAAAGCACTTTTGCACTTGTATTAGTGTGGAAAAACCACTTTTCGCACTTGTGTTAGTGTTGAAAAACCACTTTTCGCACTTGTGTTAGTGTTGAAAAACCACTTTTCGCACTTGTGTTAGTGTTGAAAAACCACTTTTCGCACTTGTGTTAGTGTTGAAAAACCACTTTTCGCACTTGTTTTGGTGCAGGAAACCACTTTTGCACTTGTATTAGTGTGGCAAAACACTTTTTGCACTTGTGATAGTGTTGAAAAACCACTTTTCGCACTTGTGTTAGTGTTGAAAAACCACTTTTCGCACTTGTGTTGGTGCAGGAAACCACTTTTGCACTTGTATTAGTGTGGAAAAACCACTTTTTGCACTTGTGATAGTGTTGAAAACCCACTTTTCGCACATGTGTTAGTGAAGGAAACCACTTTTCGCACTTGTGTTGGTGCATGAAACCACTTTTGCACTTGTATTAGTGTGGAAAAAACACTTTTTGCACTTGTGATAGTGTTGAAAAACCACTTTTCGCACTTGTGTTAGTGTTGAAAATCCACTTTTCACACTTGTGTTGTTGCAGGAAACCACTTTTGCACTTGTATTAGTGTGGAAAATACACTTTTTGCACTTGTGATAGTGTTGAAAAACCACTTTTCGCACTTGTGTTAGTGTTGAAAAACCACTTTTCGCACTTGTGTTAGTGTTGAAAAAACACTTTTCGCACTTGTGTTGGTGCAGGAAACCACTTTTGCACTTGTATTAGTGTGGAAAAACCACTTTTCGCACTTGTGTTAGTGTGGAAAAACCACTTTTCGCACTTGTGTTAGTGTTGAAAAACCACTTTTCGCACTTGTGTTAGTGTTGAAAAACCACTTTTCGCACTTGTGTTAGTGTTGAAAAACCACTTTTCGCACTTGTTTTGGTGCAGGAAACCACTTTTGCACTTGTATTAGTGTGGAAAAACACTTTTTGCACTTGTGATAGTGTTGAAAAACCACTTTTCGCACTTGTGTTAGTGTTGAAAAACCACTTTTCGCACTTGTGTTGGTGCAGGAAACCACTTTTGCACTTGTATTAGTGTGGAAAAACCACTTTTTGCACTTGTGATAGTGTTGAAAACCCACTTTTCGCACATGTGTTAGTGAAGGAAACCACTTTTCGCACTTGTGTTGGTGCAGGAAACCACTTTTGCACTTGTATTAGTGTGGAAAAAACACTTTTTGCACTTGTGATAGTGTTGAAAAACCACTTTTCGCACTTGTGTTAGTGTTGAAAATCCACGTTTCGCACTTGTGTTGGTGCAGGAAACCACTTTTGCACTTGTATTAGTGTGGAAAATACACTTTTTGCACTTGTGATAGTGTTGAAAAACCACTTTTCGCACTTGTATTAGTGTGGAAAAACCACTTTTCGCACTTGTGTTAGTGTGGAAAAAACACTTTTTGCACTTGTGATAGTGTTGAAAAACCACTTTTCGCACTTGTGTTAGTGTTGAAAAACCACTTTTCGCACTTGTGTTGGTGCAGGAAACCACTTTTGCACTTGTATTAGTGTGGCAAAACCACTTTTCGCACTTGTGTTAGTTTTGAAAAACCACTTTTTGCACTTGTGTTAGTGTTGAAAAACCACTTTTCGCACTTGTGTTGGTGCAGGAAACCACTTTTGCACTTGTATTAGTGTCGAAAAAACACTTTTTGCACTTGTGATAGTGTTGAAAAACCACTTTTCGCGCTTGTGTTAGTGTTGAAAAACCACTTTTCGCACTTGTGTTGGTGCAGGACACCACTTTTGCACTTGTATTAGTGTGGAATAACCACTTTTCGCACTTGTGTTAGTGTTGAAAAACCACTTTTCGCACTTGTGTTAGTGTTGAAAAACCACTTTTCGCACTTGTGTTAGTGTTGAAAAACCACTTTTCGCACTTGTGTTGGTGCAGGAAACCACTTTTGCACTTGTATTAGTGTGGAAAAAACACTTTTCGCACTTGTGTTATTGTTGAAAAACCACTTTTCGCACTTGTGTTAGTGTTGAAAAACCACTTTTCGCACTTGTGTTGGTGCAGGAAACCTCTTTTGCACTTGTATTAGTGTGGAAAAAACACTTTTTGCACTTGTGATAGTGTTGAAAAACCACTTTTCGCACTTGTGTTAGTGTTGAAAAACCACTTTTCACACTTGTGTTGGTGCAGGAAACCACTTTTGCACTTGTATTAGTGTGGAAAAACCACTTTTCGCACTTGTGTTAGTGTTGAAAAACCACTTTTCGCACTTGTGTTGGTGCAGGAAACCACTTTTGCACTTGTATTAGTGTGGAAAAAACACTTTTTGCACTTGTGATAGTGTTGAAAAACCACTTTTCGCACTTGTGTTAGTGTTGAAAAACCACTTTTCGCACTTGTGTTGGTGCAGGAAACCACTTTTGCACTTGTATTAGTGTGGAATAACCACCTTTCGCACTTGTGTTAGTGTTGAAAAACCACTTTTCGCGCTTGTGTTAATGTTGAAAAACCACTTTTCGCACTTGTGTTGGTGCAGGAAACCACTTTTGCACTTGTATTAGTGTGGAAAAACCACTTTTCGCACTTGTGTTAGTGTTGAAAAACCACTTTTCGCACTTGTGTTAGTGTTGAAAAACCACTTTTCGCACTTGTGTTGGTGCAGGAAACCACTTTTGCACTTGTATTAGTGTGGAAAATACACTTTTTGCACTTGTGATAGTGTTGAAAAACCACTTTTCGCACTTGTGTTAGTGTTGAAAAACCACTTTTCGCACTTGTGTTAGTGTTGAAAAAACACTTTTCGCACTTGTGTTGGTGCAGGAAACCACTTTTGCACTTGTATTAGTGTGGCAAAACCACTTTTCGCACTTGTGTTAGTGTGGAAATAACACTTTTTGCACTTGTGATGGTGTTGAAAAACCACTTTTCGCACTTGTGTTAGTGTTGAAAAACCACTTTTCGCACCTGTGTTGGTGCAGGAAACCACTTTTGCACTTGTATTAGTGTGGCAAAACCACTTTTCGCACTTGTGTTAGTGTTGAAAAACCACTTTTCGCACTTGTGTTAGTTTTGAAAAACCACTTTTCGCACCTGTGTTAGTGTTGAAAAACCACTTTTCGCCCTTGTGTTGGTGCAGGAAACCACTTTTGCACTTGTATTAGTGTGGAAAAAACACTTTTTGCACTTGTGATAATGTTGAAAAACCACTTTTCGCACTTGTGTTAGTGTTGAAAAACCACTTTTCGCACTTGTGTTAGTGTTGAAAAACCACTTTTCGCACTTGTGTTGGTGCAGGAAACCACTTTTGCACTTGTATTAGTGTGGAAAAAACACTTTTTGCACTTGTGATAGTCTTGAAAAACCACTTTTCGCACTTGTGTTAATGTTGAAAAACCACTTTTCGCACTTATGTTGGTGCAGGAAACCACTTTTGCACTTGTATTAGTGTGGAAAAACCACTTTTCGCACTTGTGTTAGTGTTGAAAAACCACTTTTCGCACTTGTGTTAGTGTTGAAAAACCACTTTTCGCACTTGTGTTGGTGCAGGAAACCACTTTTGCACTTGTATTAGTGTGGAAAAACCACTTTTCGCACTTGTGTTAGTGTTGAAAAAACACTTTTCGCACTTGTGTTAGTGTTGAAAAACCACTTTTCGCACTTGTGTTGGTGCAGGAAACCACTTTTGCACTTGTATTAGTGTGGAAAATACACTTTTTGCACTTGTGATAGTGTTGAAAAACCACTTTTCGCACTTGTGTTAGTGTTGAAAAACCACTTTTCGCACTTGTGTTAGTGTTGAAAAAACACTTTTCGCACTTGTGTTGGTGCAGGAAACCACTTTTGCACTTGTATTAGTGTGGAAAAACCACTTTTCGCACTTGTGTTAGTGTGGAAAAAACACTTTTTGCACTTGTGATGGTGTTGAAAAACCACTTTTCGCACTTGTGTTAGTGTTGAAAAACCACTTTTCGCACCTGTGTTGGTGCAGGAAACCACTTTTGCACTTGTATTAGTGTGGAAAAACCACTTTTCGCACTTGTGTTAGTGTTGAAAAACCACTTTTCGCACTTGTGTTAGTTTTGAAAAACCACTTTTCGCACCTGTGTTAGTGTTGAAAAACCACTTTTCGCCCTTGTGTTGGTGCAGGAAACCACTTTTGCACTTGTATTAGTGTGGAAAAAACACTTTTTGCACTTGTGATAATGTTGAAAAACCACTTTTCGCACTTGTGTTAGTGTTGAAAAACCACTTTTCGCACTTGTGTTAGTGTTGAAAAACCACTTTTCGCACTTGTGTTGGTGCAGGAAACCACTTTTGCACTTGTATTAGTGTGGAAAAAACACTTTTTGCACTTGTGATAGTCTTGAAAAACCACTTTTCGCACTTGTGTTAATGTTGAAAAACCACTTTTCGCACTTGTGTTGGTGCAGGAAACCACTTTTGCACTTGTATTAGTGTGGAAAAACCACTTTTCGCACTTGTGTTAGTGTTGAAAAACCACTTTTCGCACTTGTGTTAGTGTTGAAAAACCACTTTTCGCACTTGTGTTGGTGCAGGAAAGCACTTTTGCACTTGTATTAGTGTGGAAAAACCACTTTTCGCACTTGTGTTAGTGTTGAAAAACCACTTTTCGCACTTGTGTTAGTGTTGAAAAACCACTTTTCGCACTTGTGTTAGTGTTGAAAAACCACTTTTCGCACTTGTGTTAGTGTTGAAAAACCACTTTTCGCACTTGTTTTGGTGCAGGAAACCACTTTTGCACTTGTATTAGTGTGGCAAAACACTTTTTGCACTTGTGATAGTGTTGAAAAACCACTTTTCGCACTTGTGTTAGTGTTGAAAAACCACTTTTCGCACTTGTGTTGGTGCAGGAAACCACTTTTGCACTTGTATTAGTGTGGAAAAACCACTTTTTGCACTTGTGATAGTGTTGAAAACCCACTTTTCGCACATGTGTTAGTGAAGGAAACCACTTTTCGCACTTGTGTTGGTGCATGAAACCACTTTTGCACTTGTATTAGTGTGGAAAAAACACTTTTTGCACTTGTGATAGTGTTGAAAAACCACTTTTCGCACTTGTGTTAGTGTTGAAAATCCACTTTTCACACTTGTGTTGGTGCAGGAAACCACTTTTGCACTTGTATTAGTGTGGAAAATACACTTTTTGCACTTGTGATAGTGTTGAAAAACCACTTTTCGCACTTGTGTTAGTGTTGAAAAACCACTTTTCGCACTTGTGTTAGTGTTGAAAAAACACTTTTCGCACTTGTGTTGGTGCAGGAAACCACTTTTGCACTTGTATTAGTGTGGAAAAACCACTTTTCGCACTTGTGTTAGTGTGGAAAAACCACTTTTCGCACTTGTGTTAGTGTTGAAAAACCACTTTTCGCACTTGTGTTAGTGTTGAAAAACCACTTTTCGCACTTGTGTTAGTGTTGAAAAACCACTTTTCGCACTTGTTTTGGTGCAGGAAACCACTTTTGCACTTGTATTAGTGTGGAAAAACACTTTTTGCACTTGTGATAGTGTTGAAAAACCACTTTTCGCACTTGTGTTAGTGTTGAAAAACCACTTTTCGCACTTGTGTTGGTGCAGGAAACCACTTTTGCACTTGTATTAGTGTGGAAAAACCACTTTTTGCACTTGTGATAGTGTTGAAAACCCACTTTTCGCACATGTGTTAGTGAAGGAAACCACTTTTCGCACTTGTGTTGGTGCAGGAAACCACTTTTGCACTTGTATTAGTGTGGAAAAAACACTTTTTGCACTTGTGATAGTGTTGAAAAACCACTTTTCGCACTTGTGTTAGTGTTGAAAATCCACGTTTCGCACTTGTGTTGGTGCAGGAAACCACTTTTGCACTTGTATTAGTGTGGAAAATACACTTTTTGCACTTGTGATAGTGTTGAAAAACCACTTTTCGCACTTGTGTTAGTGTTGAAAAACCACTTTTCGCACTTGTGTTAGTGTTGAAAAAACACTTTTCGCACTTGTGTTGGTGCAGGAAACCACTTTTGCACTTGTATTAGTGTGGAAAAACCACTTTTCGCACTTGTGTTAGTGTGGAAAAAACACTTTTTGCACTTGTGATAGTGTTGAAAAACCACTTTTCGCACTTGTGTTAGTGTTGAAAAACCACTTTTCGCACTTGTGTTGGTGCAGGAAACCACTTTTGCACTTGTATTAGTGTGGCAAAACCACTTTTCGCACTTGTGTTAGTTTTGAAAAACCACTTTTTGCACTTGTGTTAGTGTTGAAAAACCACTTTTCGCACTTGTGTTGGTGCAGGAAACCACTTTTGCACTTGTATTAGTGTCGAAAAAACACTTTTTGCACTTGTGATAGTGTTGAAAAACCACTTTTCACACTTGTGTTCGTGTTGAAAAACCACTTTTCGCACTTGTGTTAGTGTTGAAAAACCACTTTTCGCACTTGTGTTGGTGCAGGAAACCACTTTTGCACTTGTATTAGTGTGGAAAAAAACTTTTTGCACTTGTGATAGTGTTGATAAACCACTTTTCGCACTTGTGTTAATGTTGAAAAACCACTTTTCGCACTTGTGTTGGTGCAGGAAACCACTTTTGCACTTGTATTAGTGTGGGAAAACCACTTTTCGCACTTGTGTTAGTGTTTAAAAACCACTTTTCGCACTTGTGTTGGTGTTGAAAAACCACTTTTCGCACTTGTGTTGGTGCAGGACACCACTTTTGGACTTGTATTAGTGTGGAAAAACCACTTTTCGCACTTGTGTTAGTGTTGAAAAACCACTTTTCACACTTGTGTTAGTGTTGAAAAACCACTTTTCGCACTTGTGTTAGTGTTGAAAAACCACTTTTCGCACTTGTGTTGGTGCAGGAAACCACTTTTGCACTTGTATTAGTGTGGAAAAAACACTTTTCGCACTTGTGTTAGTGTTGAAAAACCACTTTTCGCACTTGTGTTAGTGTTGAAAAACCACTTTTCGCACTTGTGTTGGTGCAGGAAACCACTTTTGCACTTGTATTAGTGTGGAAAAAACACTTTTTGCACTTGTGATAGTGTTGAAAAACCACTTTTCGCACTTGTGTTAGTGTTGAAAAACCACTTTTCGCACTTGTGTTGGTGCAGGAAACCACTTTTGCACTTGTATTAGTGTGGAAAAACCACTTTTCGCACTTGTGTTAGTGTTGAAAAACCACTTTTCGCACTTGTGTTACTGTTGAAAAACCACTTTTTGCTCTTGTGATAGTGTTGAAAAACTACTTTTCGCACTTGTGTTAGTGTTGAAAAACCACTTTTCGCACTTGTGTTGGTGCAGGAAACCACTTTTGCACTTGTATTAGTGTGGAAAAACCACTTTTTGCACTTGTGATAGTGTTGAAAACCCACTTTTCGCACATGTGTTAGTGAAGGAAACCACTTTTCGCACTTGTGTTGGTGCAGGAAACCACTTTTCGCACTTGTGTTAGTGTGGAAAAAACACTTTTTGCACTTGTGATAGTGTTGAAAAACCACTTCTCGCACTTGTGTTAGTGTTGAAAATCCACTTTTCACACTTGTGTTGGTGCAGGAAACCACTTTTGCACTTGTATTAGTGTGAAAAAAACACTTTTTGCATTTGTGATAGTGTTGAAAAAACACTTTTCGCACTTGTGTTAGTGTTGAAAAACCACTTTTCGCACTTGTGTTCGTGCAGGAAACCACTTTTGCACTTGTATTAGTGTGAAAAAAACACTTTTTGCACCTGTGATAGTGTTGAAAAACCACTTTTCGCACTTGTGGTAGTGTTGAAAAACCACTTTTGCACTTGTATTAGTGTGAAAAAAACACTTTTTGCACTTGTGATAGTGTTGAAAAAACACTTTTCGCACTTGTGTTAGTGTTGAAAAACCACTTTTCGCACTTGTGTTGGTGCAGGAAACCACGTTTGCACTTGTATTAGTGTGGAAAAAACACTTTTTGCACTTGTGATAGTGTTGAAAAACCACTTTTCGCACTTGTGTTAATGTTGAAAAACCACTTTTCGCACTTGTGTTGGTGCAGGAAACCACTTTTGCACTTGTATTAGTGTGGAAAAACCACTTTTCGCACTTGTGTTAGTGTTGAAAAACCACTTTTCGCACTTGTGTTAGTGTTGAAAAACCACTTTTCGCACTTGTGTTGGTGCAGGAAACCACTTTTGCACTTCTATTAGTGTGGCAAAAACACTTTTTGCACTTGTGATAGTGTTGAAAAACCACTTTTCGCACTTGTGTTAGTGTTGAAAAACCACTTTTCGCACTTGTGTTGGTGCAGGAAACCACTTTTGCACTTGTATTAGTGTGGAACAAACCACTTTTCGCACTTGTGTTAGTGCTGAAAAACCACTTTTCGCACTTGTGTTAGTGTTGAAAAACCACTTTTCGCACTTGTGTTAGTGTTGAAAAACCACTTTTTGCACTTGTTTTGGTGCAGGAAACCACTTTTGCACTTGTATTAGTGTGGAAAAACACTTTTTGCACTTGTGATAGTGTTGAAAAACCACTTTTCGCACTTGTGTTAGTGTTGAAAAACCACTTTTCGCACTTGTGTTGGTGCAGGAAACCACTTTTGCACTTGTATTAGTGTGGAAAAACCACTTTTTGCACTTGTGATAGTGTTGAAAACCCACTTTTCGCACATGTGTTAGTGAAGGAAACCACTTTTCGCACTTGTGTTGGTGCAGGAAACCACTTCTGCACTTGTATTAGTGTGGAAAAAACACTTTTTGCACTTGTGATAGTGTTGAAAAACCACTTTTCGCACTTGTGTTAGTGTTGAAAATCCACTTTTCGCACCTGTGTTGGTGCAGGAAACCACTTTTGCAGTTGTATTAGTGTGGAAAATACACTTTTTGCACTTGTGATAGTGTTGAAAAACCACTTTTCGCACTTGTGTTAGTGTTGAAAAACCACTTTTCGCACTTGTGTTAGTGTTGAAAAAACACTTTTCGCACTTGTGTTGGTGCAGGAAACCACTTTTGCACTTGTATTAGTGTGGAAAAACCACTTTTCGCACTTGTGTTAGTGTGGAAAAAACACTTTTTGCACTTGTGATAGTGTTGAAAAACCACTTTTCGCACTTGTGTTAGTGTTGAAAAACCACTTTTCGCACTTGTGTTGGTGCAGGAAACCACTTTTGCACTTGTATTAGTGTGGCAAAACCACTTTTCGCACTTGTGTTAGTGTTCAAAAACCACTTTTCGCACTTGTGTTAGTTTTGAAAAACCACTTTTTGCACTTGTGTTAGTGTTGAAAAACCACTTTTCGCACTTGTGTTGGTGCAGGAAACCACTTTTGCACTTGTATTAGTGTGGAAAAAACACTTTTTGCACTTGTGATAGTGTTGAAAAACCACTTTTCGCACTTGTGTTCGTGTTGAAAAACCACTTTTCGCACTTGTGTTAGTGTTGAAAAACCACTTTTCGCACTTGTGTTGGTGCAGGAAACCACTTTTGCACTTGTATTAGTGTGGAAAAAAACTTTTTGCACTTGTGATAGTGTTGAAAAACCACTTTTCGCACTTGTGTTAATGTTGAAAAACCACTTTTCGCACTTGTGTTGGTGCAGGAAACCACTTTTGCACTTGTATTAGTGTGGAAAAACCACTTTTCGCACTTGTGTTAGTGTTGAAAAACCACTTTTCGCACTTGTGTTAGTGTTGAAAAACCACTTTTCGCACTTGTGTTGGTGCAGGACACCACTTTTGCACTTGTATTAGTGTGGAAAAACCACTTGTCGCACTTGTGTTAGTGTTGAAAAACCACTTTTCGCACTTGTGTTAGTGTTGAAAAACCACTTTTCGCACTTGTGTTAGTGTTGAAAAACCACTTTTCGTTCTTGTGTTGGTGCAGGAAAGCACTTTTGCACTTGTATTAGTGTGGAAAAACCACTTTTCGCACTTGTGTTAGTGTTGAAAAACCACTTTTCGCACTTGTGTTAGTGTTGAAAAACCACTTTTTGCTCTTGTGATAGTGTTGAAAAACCACTTTTCGCACTTGTGTTAGTGTTGAAAAACCACTTTTCGCACTTGTGTTGGTGCAGGAAACCACTTTTGCACTTCTATTAGTGTGGAAAAACCACTTTTTGCACTTGTGATAGTGTTGAAAACCCACTTTTCGCACATGTGTTAGTGAAGGAAACCACTTTTCGCACTTGTGTTAGTGTGGAAAAAACACTTTTTGCACTTGTGATAGTGTTGAAAAACCACTTCTCGCACTTGTGTTAGTGTTGAAAATCCACTTTTCGCACTTGTGGTGGTGCAGGAAACCACTTTTGCACTTGTATTAGTGTGAAAAAAACACTTTTTGCACTTGTGATAGTGTTGAAAAACCACTTTTCGCACTTGTGGTAGTGTTGCAAAACCACTTTTGCACTTGTATTAGTGTCAAAAAAACACTTTTTGCACTTGTGATAGTGTTGAAAAAACACTTTTCGCACTTGTGTTAGTGTTGAAAAACCACTTTTCGCACTTGTGTTGGTGCAGGAAACCACTTTTGCACTTGTATTAGTGTGGAAAAACCACTTTTCGCACTTGTGTTAGTGTTGAAAAACCACTTTTCGCACTTGTGTTAGTGTTGAAAAACCACTTTTCGCACTTGTGTTGGTGCAGGAAACCACTTTTGCACTTGTATTAGTGTGGAAAAAACACTTTTTGCACTTGTGATAGTCTTGAAAAACCACTTTTCGCACTTGTGTTAATGTTGAAAAACCACTTTTCGCACTTGTGTTGGTGCAGGAAACCACTTTTGCACTTGTATTAGTGTGGAAAAACCACTTTTCGCACTTGTGTTAGTGTTGAAAAACCACTTTTCGCACTTGTGTTAGTGTTGAAAAACCACTTTTCGCACTTGTGTTGGTGCAGGAAACCACTTTTGCACTTGTATTAGTGTGGCAAAACCACTTTTCGCACTTGTGTTAGTGTTGAAAAACCACTTTTCACACTTGTGTTAGTGTTGAAAAACCACTTTTCGCACTTGTGTTGGTGCAGGAAACCACTTTTGCACTTGTATTAGTGTGGAAAATACACTTTTTGCACTTGTGATAGTGTTGAAAAACCACTTTTCGCACTTGTGTTTTTGTTGAAAAACCACTTTTCGCACTTGTGTTAGTGTTGAAAAAACACTTTTCGCACTTGTGTTGGTGCAGGAAACCACTTTTGCACTTGTATTAGTGTGGAAAAACCACTTTTCGCACTTGTGTTAGTGTGGAAAAAACACTTTTTGCACTTGTGATGGTGTTGAAAAACCACTTTTCGCACTTGTGTTAGTGTTGAAAAACCACTTTTCGCACCTGTGTTGGTGCAGGAAACCACTTTTGCACTTGTATTAGTGTGGCAAAACCACTTTTCGCACTTGTGTTAGTGTTGAAAAACCACTTTTCGCACTTGTGTTCGTTTTGAAAAACCACTTTTCGCACCTGTGTTAGTGTTGAAAAACCACTTTTCGCCCTTGTGTTGGTGCAGGAAACCACTTATGCACTTGTATTAGTGTGGAAAAACACTTTTTGCACTTGTGATAGTGTTGAAAAACCACTTTTCGCACTTGTGTTAGTGTTGAAAAACCACTTTTCGCACTTGTGTTGGTGCAGGAAACCACTTTTGCACTTGTATTAGTGTGGAAAAACCACTTTTTGCACTTGTGATAGTGTTGAAAACCCACTTTTCGCACATGTGTTAGTGAAGGAAACCACTTTTCGCACTTGTGTTGGTGCAGGAAACCACTTTTGCACTTGTATTAGTGTGGAAAAAACACTTTTTGCACTTGTGATAGTGTTGAAAAACCACTTTTCGCACTTGTGTTAGTGTTGAAAATCCACTTTTCGCACTTGTGTTAGTGTTGAAAAACCACTTTTCGCACTTGTGTTGGTGCAGGAAACCACTTTTGCACTTGTATTAGTGTGGAAAAACCACTTTTCGCACTTGTGTTAGTGTGGAAAAAACACTTTTTGCACTTGTGATAGTGTTGAAAAACCACTTTTCGCACTTGTGTTAGTGTTGAAAAACCACTTTTCGCACTTGTGTTGGTGCAGGAAACCACTTTTGCACTTGTATTAGTGTGGCAAAACCACTTTTCGCACTTGTGTTAGTGTTCAAAAACCACTTTTCGCACTTGTGTTAGTTTTGAAAAACCACTTTTTGCACTTGTGTTAGTGTTGAAAAACCACTTTTCGCACTTGTGTTGGTGCAGGAAACCACTTTTGCACTTGTATTAGTGTGGAAAAAACACTTTTTGCACTTGTGATAGTGTTGAAAAACCACTTTTCGCACTTGTGTTCGTGTTGAAAAACCACTTTTCGCACTTGTGTTAGTGTTGAAAAACCACTTTTCGCACTTGTGTTGGTGCAGGAAACCACTTTTGCACTTGTATTAGTGTGGAAAAAAACTTTTTGCACTTGTGATAGTGTTGAAAAACCACTTTTCGCACTTGTGTTAATGTTGAAAAACCACTTTTCGCACTTGTGTTGGTGCAGGAAACCACTTTTGCACTTGTATTAGTGTGGAAAAACCACTTTTCGCACTTGTGTTAGTGTTGAAAAACCACTTTTCGCACTTGTGTTAGTGTTGAAAAACCACTTTTCGCACTTGTGTTGGTGCAGGACACCACTTTTGCACTTGTATTAGTGTGGAAAAACCACTTGTCGCACTTGTGTTAGTGTTGAAAAACCACTTTTCGCACTTGTGTTAGTGTTGAAAAACCACTTTTCGCACTTGTGTTAGTGTTGAAAAACCACTTTTCGTTCTTGTGTTGGTGCAGGAAAGCACTTTTGCACTTGTATTAGTGTGGAAAAACCACTTTTCGCACTTGTGTTAGTGTTGAAAAACCACTTTTCGCACTTGTGTTAGTGTTGAAAAACCACTTTTTGCTCTTGTGATAGTGTTGAAAAACCACTTTTCGCACTTGTGTTAGTGTTGAAAAACCACTTTTCGCACTTGTGTTGGTGCAGGAAACCACTTTTGCACTTCTATTAGTGTGGAAAAACCACTTTTTGCACTTGTGATAGTGTTGAAAACCCACTTTTCGCACATGTGTTAGTGAAGGAAACCACTTTTCGCACTTGTGTTAGTGTGGAAAAAACACTTTTTGCACTTGTGATAGTGTTGAAAAACCACTTCTCGCACTTGTGTTAGTGTTGAAAATCCACTTTTCGCACTTGTGGTGGTGCAGGAAACCACTTTTGCACTTGTATTAGTGTGAAAAAAACACTTTTTGCACTTGTGATAGTGTTGAAAAACCACTTTTCGCACTTGTGGTAGTGTTGCAAAACCACTTTTGCACTTGTATTAGTGTCAAAAAAACACTTTTTGCACTTGTGATAGTGTTGAAAAAACACTTTTCGCACTTGTGTTAGTGTTGAAAAACCACTTTTCGCACTTGTGTTGGTGCAGGAAACCACTTTTGCACTTGTATTAGTGTGGAAAAACCACTTTTCGCACTTGTGTTAGTGTTGAAAAACCACTTTTCGCACTTGTGTTAGTGTTGAAAAACCACTTTTCGCACTTGTGTTGGTGCAGGAAACCACTTTTGCACTTGTATTAGTGTGGAAAAAACACTTTTTGCACTTGTGATAGTCTTGAAAAACCACTTTTCGCACTTGTGTTAATGTTGAAAAACCACTTTTCGCACTTGTGTTGGTGCAGGAAACCACTTTTGCACTTGTATTAGTGTGGAAAAACCACTTTTCGCACTTGTGTTAGTGTTGAAAAACCACTTTTCGCACTTGTGTTAGTGTTGAAAAACCACTTTTCGCACTTGTGTTGGTGCAGGAAACCACTTTTGCACTTGTATTAGTGTGGCAAAACCACTTTTCGCACTTGTGTTAGTGTTGAAAAACCACTTTTCACACTTGTGTTAGTGTTGAAAAACCACTTTTCGCACTTGTGTTGGTGCAGGAAACCACTTTTGCACTTGTATTAGTGTGGAAAATACACTTTTTGCACTTGTGATAGTGTTGAAAAACCACTTTTCGCACTTGTGTTTTTGTTGAAAAACCACTTTTCGCACTTGTGTTAGTGTTGAAAAAACACTTTTCGCACTTGTGTTGGTGCAGGAAACCACTTTTGCACTTGTATTAGTGTGGAAAAACCACTTTTCGCACTTGTGTTAGTGTGGAAAAAACACTTTTTGCACTTGTGATGGTGTTGAAAAACCACTTTTCGCACTTGTGTTAGTGTTGAAAAACCACTTTTCGCACCTGTGTTGGTGCAGGAAACCACTTTTGCATTTGTATTAGTGTGGCAAAACCACTTTTCGCACTTGTGTTAGTGTTGAAAAACCACTTTTCGCACTTGTGTTCGTTTTGAAAAACCACTTTTCGCACCTGTGTTAGTGTTGAAAAACCACTTTTCGCCCTTGTGTTGGTGCAGGAAACCACTTATGCACTTGTATTAGTGTGGAAAAACACTTTTTGCACTTGTGATAGTGTTGAAAAACCACTTTTCACACTTGTGTTAGTGTTGAAAAACCACTTTTCGCACTTGTGTTGGTGCAGGAAACCACTTTTGCACTTGTATTAGTGTGGAAAAACCACTTTTTGCACTTGTGATAGTGTTGAAAACCCACTTTTCGCACATGTGTTAGTGAAGGAAACCACTTTTCGCACTTGTGTTGGTGCAGGAAACCACTTTTGCACTTGTATTAGTGTGGAAAAAACACTTTTTGCACTTGTGATAGTGTTGAAAAACCACTTTTCGCACTTGTGTTAGTGTTGAAAATCCACTTTTCGCACTTGTGTTGGTGCAGGAAACCACTTTTGCACTTGTATTAGTGTGGAAAAACACTTTTTGCACTTGTGATAGTGTTGAAAAACCACTTTTCGCACTTGTGTTAGTGTGGAAAAACCACTTTTCGCACTTGTGTTAGTGTTGAAAAACCAATTTTCGCACTTGTGTTAGTGTTGAAAAACCACTTTTCGCACTTGTGTTAGTGTTGAAAAACCACTTTTCGCACTTGTTTTGGTGCAGGAAACCACTTTTGCACTTGTATTAGTGTGGAAAAACACTTTTTGCACTTGTGATAGTGTTGAAAAACCACTTTTCGCACTTGTGTTAGTGTTGAAAAACCACTTTTCGCACTTGTGTTGGTGCAGGAAACCACTTTTGCACTTGTATTAGTGTGGAAAAACCACTTTTTGCACTTGTGATAGTGTTGAAAACCCACTTTTCGCACATGTGTTAGTGAAGGAAACCACTTTTCGCACTTGTGTTGGTGCAGGAAACCACTTTTGCACTTGTATTAGTGTGGAAAAAACACTTTTTGCACTTGTGATAGTGTTGAAAAACCACTTTTCGCACTTGTGTTAGTGTTGAAAATCCACGTTTCGCACTTGTGTTGGTGCAGGAAACCACTTTTGCACTTGTATTAGTGTGGAAAATACACTTTTTGCACTTGTGATAGTGTTGAAAAACCACTTTTCGCACTTGTGTTAGTGTTGAAAAACCACTTTTCGCACTTGTGTTAGTGTTGAAAAAACACTTTTCGCACTTGTGTTGGTGCAGGAAACCACTTTTGCACTTGTATTAGTGTGGAAAAACCACTTTTCGCACTTGTGTTAGTGTGGAAAAAACACTTTTTGCACTTGTGATAGTGTTGAAAAACCACTTTTCGCACTTGTGTTAGTGTTGAAAAACCACTTTTCGCACTTGTGTTGGTGCAGGAAACCACTTTTGCACTTGTATTAGTGTGGCAAAACCACTTTTCGCACTTGTGTTAGTGTTGAAAAACCACTTTTCGCACTTGTGTTAGTTTTGAAAAACCACTTTTTGCACTTGTGTTAGTGTTGAAAAACCACTTTTCGCACTTGTGTTGGTGCAGGAAACCACTTTTGCACTTGTATTAGTGTCGAAAAAACACTTTTTGCACTTGTGATAGTGTTGAAAAACCACTTTTCGCACTTGTGTTCGTGTTGAAAAACCACTTTTCGCACTTGTGTTAGTGTTGAAAAACCACTTTTCGCACTTGTGTTGGTGCAGGAAACCACTTTTGCACTTGTATTAGTGTGGAAAAAAACTTTTTGCACTTGTGATAGTGTTGAAAAACCACTTTTCGCACTTGTGTTAATGTTGAAAAACCACTTTTCGCACTTGTGTTGGTGCAGGAAACCACTTTTGCACTTGTATTAGTGTGGGAAAACCACTTTTCGCACTTGTGTTAGTGTTGAAAAACCACTTTTCGCACTTGTGTTAGTGTTGAAAAACCACTTTTCGCACTTGTGTTGGTGCAGGACACCACTTTTGGACTTGTATTAGTGTGGAAAAACCACTTTTCGCACTTGTGTTAGTGTTAAAAAACCACTTTTCACACTTGTGTTAGTGTTGAAAAACCACTTTTCGCACTTGTGTTAGTGTTGAAAAACCACTTTTCGCACTTGTGTTGGTGCAGGAAACCACTTTTGCACTTGTATTAGTGTGGAAAAAACACTTTTCGCACTTGTGTTAGTGTTGAAAAACCACTTTTCGCACTTGTGTTAGTGTTGAAAAACCACTTTTCGCACTTGTGTTGGTGCAGGAAACCACTTTTGCACTTGTATTAGTGTGGAAAAAACACTTTTTGCACTTGTGATAGTGTTGAAAAACCACTTTTCGCACTTGTGTTAGTGTTGAAAAACCACTTTTCGCACTTGTGTTGGTGCAGGAAACCACTTTTGCACTTGTATTAGTGTGGAAAAACCACTTTTCGCACTTGTGTTAGTGTTGAAAAACCACTTTTCGCACTTGTGTTACTGTTGAAAAACCACTTTTTGCTCTTGTGATAGTGTTGAAAAACCACTTTTCGCACTTGTGTTAGTGTTGAAAAACCACTTTTCGCACTTGTGTTGGTGCAGGAAACCACTTTTGCACTTCTATTAGTGTGGCAAAAACACTTTTTGCACTTGTGATAGTGTTGAAAAACCACTTTTCGCACTTGTGTTAGTGTTGAAAAACCACTTTTCGCACTTGTGTTGGTGCAGGAAACCACTTTTGCACTTGTATTAGTGTGGAACAAACCACTTTTCGCACTTGTGTTAGTGTTGAAAAACCACTTTTCGCACTTGTGTTAGTGTTGAAAAACCACTTTTCGCACTTGTGTTAGTGTTGAAAAACCACTTTTTGCACTTGTTTTGGTGCAGGAAACCACTTTTGCACTTGTATTAGTGTGGAAAAACACTTTTTGCACTTGTGATAGTGTTGAAAAACCACTTTTCGCACTTGTGTTAGTGTTGAAAAACCACTTTTCGCACTTGTGTTGGTGCAGGAAACCACTTTTGCACTTGTATTAGTGTGGAAAAACCACTTTTTGCACTTGTGATAGTGTTGAAAACCCACTTTTCGCACATGTGTTAGTGAAGGAAACCACTTTTCGCACTTGTGTTGGTGCAGGAAACCACTTTTGCACTTGTATTAGTGTGGAAAAAACACTTTTTGCACTTGTGATAGTGTTGAAAAACCACTTTTCGCACTTGTGTTAGTGTTGAAAATCCACTTTTCGCACCTGTGTTGGTGCAGGAAACCACTTTTGCACTTGTATTAGTGTGGAAAATACACTTTTTGCACTTGTGATAGTGTTGAAAAACCACTTTTCGCACTTGTGTTAGTGTTGAAAAACCACTTTTCGCACTTGTGTTAGTGTTGAAAAAACACTTTTCGCACTTGTGTTGGTGCAGGAAACCACTTTTGCACTTGTATTAGTGTGGAAAAACCACTTTTCGCACTTGTGTTAGTGTGGAAAAAACACTTTTTGCACTTGTGATAGTGTTGAAAAACCACTTTTCGCACTTGTGTTAGTGTTGAAAAACCACTTTTCGCACTTGTGTTGGTGCAGGAAACCACTTTTGCACTTGTATTAGTGTGGCAAAACCACTTTTCGCACTTGTGTTAGTGTTCAAAAACCACTTTTCGCACTTGTGTTAGTTTTGAAAAACCACTTTTTGCACTTGTGTTAGTGTTGAAAAACCACTTTTCGCACTTGTGTTGGTGCAGGAAACCACTTTTGCACTTGTATTAGTGTGGAAAAAACACTTTTTGCACTTGTGATAGTGTTGAAAAACCACTTTTCGCACTTGTGTTCGTGTTGAAAAACCACTTTTCGCACTTGTGTTAGTGTTGAAAAACCACTTTTCGCACTTGTGTTGGTGCAGGAAACCACTTTTGCACTTGTATTAGTGTGGAAAAAAACTTTTTGCACTTGTGATAGTGTTGAAAAACCACTTTTCGCACTTGTGTTAATGTTGAAAAACCACTTTTCGCACTTGTGTTGGTGCAGGAAACCACTTTTGCACTTGTATTAGTGTGGAAAAACCACTTTTCGCACTTGTGTTAGTGTTGAAAAACCACTTTTCGCACTTGTGTTAGTGTTGAAAAACCACTTTTCGCACTTGTGTTGGTGCAGGACACCACTTTTGCACTTGTATTAGTGTGGAAAAACCACTTGTCGCACTTGTGTTAGTGTTGAAAAACCACTTTTCGCACTTGTGTTAGTGTTGAAAAACCACTTTTCGCACTTGTGTTAGTGTTGAAAAACCACTTTTCGTTCTTGTGTTGGTGCAGGAAAGCACTTTTGCACTTGTATTAGTGTGGAAAAACCACTTTTCGCACTTGTGTTAGTGTTGAAAAACCACTTTTCGCACTTGTGTTAGTGTTGAAAAACCACTTTTTGCTCTTGTGATAGTGTTGAAAAAACACTTTTCGCACTTGTGTTAGTGTTGAAAAACCACTTTTCGCACTTGTGTTGGTGCAGGAAACCACTTTTGCACTTCTATTAGTGTGGAAAAACCACTTTTTGCACTTGTGATAGTGTTGAAAACCCACTTTTCGCACATGTGTTAGTGAAGGAAACCACTTTTCGCACTTGTGTTAGTGTGGAAAAAACACTTTTTGCACTTGTGATAGTGTTGAAAAACCACTTCTCGCACTTGTGTTAGTGTTGAAAATCCACTTTTCGCACTTGTGTTGGTGCAGGAAACCACTTTTGCACTTGTATTAGTGTGAAAAAAACACTTTTTGCACTTGTGATAGTGTTGAAAAACCACTTTTCGCACTTGTGGTAGTGTTGCAAAACCACTTTTGCACTTGTATTAGTGTCAAAAAAACACTTTTTGCACTTGTGATAGTGTTGAAAAAACACTTTTCGCACTTGTGTTAGTGTTGAAAAACCACTTTTCGCACTTGTGTTGGTGCAGGAAACCACTTTTGCACTTGTATTAGTGTGGAAAAACCACTTTTCGCACTTGTGTTAGTGTTGAAAAACCACTTTTCGCACTTGTGTTAGTGTTGAAAAACCACTTTTCGCACTTGTGTTGGTGCAGGAAACCACTTTTGCACTTGTATTAGTGTGGAAAAAACACTTTTTGCACTTGTGATAGTCTTGAAAAACCACTTTTCGCACTTGTGTTAATGTTGAAAAACCACTTTTCGCACTTGTGTTGGTGCAGGAAACCACTTTTGCACTTGTATTAGTGTGGAAAAACCACTTTTCGCACTTGTGTTAGTGTTGAAAAACCACTTTTCGCACTTGTGTTAGTGTTGAAAAACCACTTTTCGCACTTGTGTTGGTGCAGGAAACCACTTTTGCACTTGTATTAGTGTGGCAAAACCACTTTTCGCACTTGTGTTAGTGTTGAAAAACCACTTTTCGCACTTGTGTTAGTGTTGAAAAACCACTTTTCGCACTTGTGTTGGTGCAGGAAACCACTTTTGCACTTGTATTAGTGTGGAAAATACACTTTTTGCACTTGTGATAGTGTTGAAAAACCACTTTTCGCACTTGTGTTAGTGTTGAAAAAACACTTTTCGCACTTGTGTTGGTGCAGGAAACCACTTTTGCACTTGTATTAGTGTGGAAAAACCACTTTTCGCACTTGTGTTAGTGTGGAAAAAACACTTTTTCCACTTGTGATGGTGTTGAAAAACCACTTTTCGCACTTGTGTTAGTGTTGAAAAACCACTTTTCGCACCTGTGTTGGTGCAGGAAACCACTTTTGCACTTGTATTAGTGTGGCAAAACCACTTTTCGCACTTGTGTTAGTGTTGAAAAACCACTTTTCGCACTTGTGTTAGTTTTGAAAAACCACTTTTCGCACCTGTGTTAGTGTTGAAAAACCACTTTTCGCCCTTGTGTTGGTGCAGGAAACCACTTTTGCACTTGTATTAGTGTGGAAAAACACTTTTTGCACTTGTGATAGTGTTGAAAAACCACTTTTCGCACTTGTGTTAGTGTTGAAAAACCACTTTTCGCACTTGTGTTGGTGCAGGAAACCACTTTTGCACTTGTATTAGTGTGGAAAAACCACTTTTTGCACTTGTGATAGTGTTGAAAACCCACTTTTCGCACATGTGTTAGTGAAGGAAACCACTTTTCGCACTTGTGTTGGTGCAGGAAACCACTTTTGCACTTGTATTAGTGTGGAAAAAACACTTTTTGCACTTGTGATAGTGTTGAAAAACCACTTTTCGCACTTGTGTTAGTGTTGAAAATCCACTTTTCGCACTTGTGTTGGTGCAGGAAACCACTTTTGCACTTGTATTAGTGTGGAAAATACACTTTTTGCACTTGTGATAGTGTTGAAAAACCACTTTTCGCACTTGTGTTAGTGTTGAAAAACCACTTTTCGCACTTGTGTTAGTGTTGAAAAAACACTTTTCGCACTTGTGTTGGTGCAGGAAACCACTTTTGCACTTGTATTAGTGTGGAAAAACCACTTTTCGCACTTGTGTTAGTGTGGAAAAACCACTTTTCGCACTTGTGTTAGTGTTGAAAAACCACTTTTCGCACTTGTGTTAGTGTTGAAAAACCACTTTTCGCACTTGTGTTAGTGTTGAAAAACCACTTTTCGCACTTGTTTTGGTGCAGGAAACCACTTTTGCACTTGTATTAGTGTGGAAAAACACTTTTTGCACTTGTGATAGTGTTGAAAAACCACTTTTCGCACTTGTGTTAGTGTTGAAAAACCACTTTTCGCACTTGTGTTGGTGCAGGAACCCACTTTTGCACTTGTATTAGTGTGGAAAAACCACTTTTTGCACTTGTGATAGTGTTGAAAACCCACTTTTCTCACATGTGTTAGTGAAGGAAACCACTTTTCGCACTTGTGTTGGTGCAGGAAACCACTTTTGCACTTGTATTAGTGTGGAAAAAACACTTTTTGCACTTGTGATAGTGTTGAAAAACCACTTTTCGCACTTGTGTTAGTGTTGAAAATCCACGTTTCGCACTTGTGTTGGTGCAGGAAACCACTTTTGCACTTGTATTAGTGTGGAAAATACACTTTTTGCACTTGTGATAGTGTTGAAAAACCACTTTTCGCACTTGTGTTAGTGTTGAAAAACCACTTTTCGCACTTGTGTTAGTGTTGAAAAAACACTTTTCGCACTTGTGTTGGTGCAGGAAACCAGTTTTGCACTTGTATTAGTGTGGAAAAACCACTTTTCGCACTTGTGTTAGTGTGGAAAAAACACTTTTTGCACTTGTGATAGTGTTGAAAAACCACTTTTCGCACTTGTGTTAGTGTTGAAAAACCACTTTTCGCACTTGTGTTGGTGCAGGAAACCACTTTTGCACTTGTATTAGTGTGGCAAAACCACTTTTCGCACTTGTGTTAGTGTTGAAAAACCACTTTTCGCACTTGTGTTAGTTTTGAAAAACCACTTTTTGCACTTGTGTTAGTGTTGAAAAACCACTTTTCGCACTTGTGTTGGTGCAGGAAACCACTTTTGCACTTGTATTAGTGTCGAAAAAACACTTTTTGCACTTGTGATAGTGTTGAAAAACCACTTTTCGCACTTGTGTTCGTGTTGAAAAACCACTTTTCGCACTTGTGTTAGTGTTGAAAAACCACTTTTCGCACTTGTGTTGGTGCAGGAAACCACTTTTGCACTTGTATTAGTGTGGCAAAACCACTTTTCGCACTTGTGTTAGTGTTCAAAAACCACTTTTCGCACTTGTGTTAGTGTTGAAAAACCACTTTTCGCACTTGTGTTGGTGCAGGACACCACTTTTGGACTTGTATTAGTGTGGAAAAACCACTTTTCGCACTTGTGTTAGTGTTGAAAAACCACTTTTCACACTTGTGTTAGTGTTGAAAAACCACTTTTCGCACTTGTGTTAGTGTTGAAAAACCACTTTTCGCACTTGTGTTGGTGCAGGAAACCACTTTTGCACTTGTATTAGTGTGGAAAAAAACTTTTTGCACTTGTGATAGTGTTGAAAAACCACTTTTCGCACTTGTGTTAATGTTGAAAAACCACTTTTCGCACTTGTGTTAGTGCAGGAAACCACTTTTGCACTTGTATTAGTGTGGGAAAACCACTTTTCGCACTTGTGTTAGTGTTGAAAAACCACTTTTCGCACTTGTGTTAGTGTTGAAAAACCACTTTTCGCACTTGTGTTGGTGCAGGACACCACTTTTGGACTTGTATTAGTGTGGAAAAACCACTTTTCGCACTTGTGTTAGTGTTGAAAAACCACTTTTCACACTTGTGTTAGTGTTGAAAAACCACTTTTCGCACTTGTGTTAGTGTTGAAAAACCACTTTTCGCACTTGTGTTGGTGCAGGAAACCACTTTTGCACTTGTATTAGTGTGGAAAAAACACTTTTCGCACTTGTGTTAGTGTTGAAAAACCACTTTTCGCACTTGTGTTAGTGTTGAAAAACCACTTTTCGCACTTGTGTTGGTGCAGGAAACCACTTTTGCACTTGTATTAGTGTGGAAAAAACACTTTTTGCACTTGTGATAGTGTTGAAAAACCACTTTTCGCACTTGTGTTAGTGTTGAAAAACCACTTTTCGCACTTGTGTTGGTGCAGGAAACCACTTTTGCACTTGTATTAGTGTGGAAAAACCACTTTTCGCACTTGTGTTAGTGTTGAAAAACCACTTTTCGCACTTGTGTTACTGTTGAAAAACCACTTTTTGCTCTTGTGATAGTGTTGAAAAACCACTTTTCGCACTTGTGTTAGTGTTGAAAAACCACTTTTCGCACTTGTGTTGGTGCAGGAAACCACTTTTGCACTTGTATTAGTGTGGAAAAACCACTTTTTGCACTTGTGATAGTGTTGAAAACCCACTTTTCGCACATGTGTTAGTGAAGGAAACCACTTTTCGCACTTGTGTTGGTGCAGGAAACCACTTTTCGCACTTGTGTTAGTGTGGAAAAAACACTTTTTGCACTTGTGATAGTGTTGAAAAACCACTTCTCGCACTTGTGTTAGTGTTGAAAATCCACTTTTCACACTTGTGTTGGTGCAGGAAACCACTTTTGCACTTGTATTAGTGTGAAAAAAACACTTTTTGCATTTGTGATAGTGTTGAAAAAACACTTTTCGCACTTGTGTTAGTGTTGAAAAACCACTTTTCGCACTTGTGTTGGTGCAGGAAACCACTTTTGCACTTGTATTAGTGTGAAAAAAACACTTTTTGCACCTGTGATAGTGTTGAAAAACCACTTTTCGCACTTGTGGTAGTGTTGAAAAACCACTTTTGCACTTGTATTAGTGTGAAAAAAACACTTTTTGCACTTGTGATAGTGTTGAAAAAACACTTTTCGCACTTGTGTTAGTGTTGAAAAACCACTTTTCGCACTTGTGTTGGTGCAGGAAACCACGTTTGCACTTGTATTAGTGTGGAAAAAACACTTTTTGCACTTGTGATAGTGTTGAAAAACCACTTTTCGCACTTGTGTTAATGTTGAAAAACCACTTTTCGCACTTGTGTTGGCGCAGGAAACCACTTTTGCACTTGTATTAGTGTGGAAAAACCACTTTTCGCACTTGTGTTAGTGTTGAAAAACCACTTTTCGCACTTGTGTTAGTGTTGAAAAACCACTTTTCGCACTTGTGTTGGTGCAGGAAACCACTTTTGCACTTCTATTAGTGTGGCAAAAACACTTTTTGCACTTGTGATAGTGTTGAAAAACCACTTTTCGCACTTGTGTTAGTGTTGAAAAACCACTTTTCGCACTTGTGTTGGTGCAGGAAACCACTTTTGCACTTGTATTAGTGTGGAACAAACCACTTTTCGCACTTGTGTTAGTGTTGAAAAACCACTTTTCGCACTTGTGTTAGTGTTGAAAAACCACTTTTCGCACTTGTGTTAGTGTTGAAAAACCACTTTTTGCACTTGTTTTGGTGCAGGAAACCACTTTTGCACTTGTATTAGTGTGGAAAAACACTTTTTGCACTTGTGATAGTGTTGAAAAACCACTTTTCGCACTTGTGTTAGTGTTGAAAAACCACTTTTCGCACTTGTGTTGGTGCAGGAAACCACTTTTGCACTTGTATTAGTGTGGAAAAACCACTTTTTGCACTTGTGATAGTGTTGAAAACCCACTTTTCGCACATGTGTTAGTGAAGGAAACCACTTTTCGCACTTGTGTTGGTGCAGGAAACCACTTTTGCACTTGTATTAGTGTGGAAAAAACACTTTTTGCACTTGTGAAACTGTTGAAAAACCACTTTTCGCACTTGTGTTAGTGTTGAAAATCCACTTTTCGCACCTGTGTTGGTGCAGGAAACCACTTTTGCACTTGTATTAGTGTGGAAAATACACTTTTTGCACTTGTGATAGTGTTGAAAAACCACTTTTCGCACTTGTGTTAGTGTTGAAAAACCACTTTTCGCACTTGTGTTAGTGTTGAAAAAACACTTTTCGCACTTGTGTTGGTGCAGGAAACCACTTTTGCACTTGTATTAGTGTGGAAAAACCACTTTTCGCACTTGTGTTAGTGTGGAAAAAACACTTTTTGCACTTGTGATAGTGTTGAAAAACCACTTTTCGCACTTGTGTTAGTGTTGAAAAACCACTTTTCGCACTTGTGTTGGTGCAGGAAACCACTTTTGCACTTGTATTAGTGTGGCAAAACCACTTTTCGCACTTGTGTTAGTGTTGAAAAACCACTTTTCGCACTTGTGTTAGTTTTGAAAAACCACTTTTTGCACTTGTGTTAGTGTTGAAAAACCACTTTTCGCACTTGTGTTGGTGCAGGAAACCACTTTTGCACTTGTATTAGTGTGGAAAAAACACTTTTTGCACTTGTGATAGTGTTGAAAAACCACTTTTCGCACTTGTGTTCGTGTTGAAAAACCACTTTTCGCACTTGTGTTAGTGTTGAAAAACCACTTTTCGCACTTGTGTTGGTGCAGGAAACCACTTTTGCACTTGTATTAGTGTGGAAAAAAACTTTTTGCACTTGTGATAGTGTTGAAAAACCACTTTTCGCACTTGTGTTAATGTTGAAAAACCACTTTTCGCACTTGTGTTGGTGCAGGAAACCACTTTTGCACTTGTATTAGTGTGGAAAAACCACTTTTCGCACTTGTGTTAGTGTTGAAAAACCACTTTTCGCACTTGTGTTAGTGTTGAAAAACCACTTTTCGCACTTGTGTTGGTGCAGGACACCACTTTTGCACTTGTATTAGTGTGGAAAAACCACTTGTCGCACTTGTGTTAGTGTTGAAAAACCACTTTTCGCACTTGTGTTAGTGTTGAAAAACCACTTTTCGCACTTGTGTTAGTGTTGAAAAACCACTTTTCGTACTTGTGTTGGTGCAGGAAACCACTTTTGCACTTGTATTAGTGTGGAAAAAACACTTTTCGCACTTGTGTTAGTGTTGAAAAACCACTTTTCGCACTTGTGTTAGTGTTGAAAAACCACTTTTCGCACTTGTGTTGGTGCAGGAAAGCACTTTTGCACTTGTATTAGTGTGGAAAAACCACTTTTCGCACTTGTGTTAGTGTTGAAAAACCACTTTTCGCACTTGTGTTAGTGTTGAAAAACCACTTTTTGCTCTTGTGATAGTGTTGAAAAACCACTTTTCGCACTTGTGTTAGTGTTGAAAAACCACTTTTCGCACTTGTGTTGGTGCAGGAAACCACTTTTGCACTTCTATTAGTGTGGAAAAACCACTTTTTGCACTTGTGATAGTGTTGAAAACCCACTTTTAGCACATGTGTTAGTGAAGGAAACCACTTTTCGCACTTGTGTTAGTGTGGAAAAAACACTTTTTGCACTTGTGATAGTGTTGAAAAACCACTTCTCGCACTTGTGTTAGTGTTGAAAATCCACTTTTCGCACTTGTGTTGGTGCAGGAAACCACTTTTGCACTTGTATTAGTGTGAAAAAAACACTTTTTGCACTTGTGATAGTGTTGAAAAACCACTTTTCGCACTTGTGGTAGTGTTGCAAAACCACTTTTGCACTTGTATTAGTGTCAAAAAAACACTTTTTGCACTTGTGATAGTGTTGAAAAAACACTTTTCGCACTTGTGTTAGTGTTGAAAAACCACTTTTCGCACTTGTGTTGGTGCAGGAAACCACTTTTGCACTTGTATTAGTGTGGAAAAACCACTTTTCGCACTTGTGTTAGTGTTGAAAAACCACTTTTCGCACTTGTGTTAGTGTTGAAAAACCACTTTTCGCACTTGTGTTGGTGCAGGAAACCACTTTTGCACTTGTATTAATGTGGAAAAAACACTTTTTGCACTTGTGATAGTGTTGAAAAACCACTTTTCGCACTTGTGTTAGTGTTGAAAAACCACTTTTCGCACTTGTGTTGGTGCAGGACACCACTTTTGCACTTGTATTAGTGTGGAATAACCACTTTTCGCACTTGTGTTAGTGTTGAAAAACCACTTTTCGCACTTGTGTTAGTGTTGAAAAACAACTTTTCGCACTTGTGTTAGTGTTGAAAAACCACTTTTCGCACTTGTGTTGGTGCAGGAAACCACTTTTGCACTTGTATTAGTGTGGAAAAAACACTTTTCGCACTTGTGTTAGTGTTGAAAAACCACTTTTCACACTTGTGTTACTGTTGAAAAACCACTTTTCGCACTTGTGTTGGTGCAGGAAACCACTTTTACACTTGTATTAGTGTGGAAAAAACACTTTTTGCACTTGTGATAGTGTTGAAAAACCACTTTTCGCACTTGTGTTAGTGTTGAAAAACCACTTTTCACACTTGTGTTGGTGCAGGAAACCACTTTTGCACTTGTATTAGTGTGGAAAAACCACTTTTCGCACTTGTGTTAGTGTTGAAAAACCACTTTTCGCACTTGTGTTGGTGCAGGAAACCACTTTTGCACTTGTATTAGTGTGGAAAAAACACTTTTTCCACTTGTGATAGTGTTGAAAAACCACTTTTCGCACTTGTGTTAGTGTTGAAAAACCACTTTTCGCACTTGTGTTGGTGCAGGAAACCACTTTTGCACTTGTATTAGTGTGGAATAACCACTTTTCGCACTTGTGATAGTGTTGAAAAACCACTTTTCGTGCTTGTGTTAGTGTTGAAAAACCACTTTTCGCACTTGTGTTGGTGCAGGAAACCACTTTTGCACTTGTATTAGTGTGGAATAACCACTTTTCGCACTTGTGATAGTGTTGAAAAACCACTTTTCGTGCTTGTGTTAGTGTTGAAAAACCACTTTTCGCACTTGTGTTGGTGCAGGAAACCACTTTTGCACTTGTATTAGTGTGGAATAACCACTTTTCGCACTTGTGATAGTGTTGAAAAACAACTTTTCGCACTTGTGTTAGTGTTGAAAAACCACTTTTCGCACTTGTGATAGTGTTGAAAAAACACTTTTCGCACTTGTGTTAGTGTGGAAAAAACACTTTTTGCACTTGTGATGGTGTTGAAAAACCACTTTTCGCACTTGTGTTAGTGTTGAAAAACCACTTTTCGCACTTGTGTTGGTACAGGAAACCACTTTTGCACTTGTATTAGTGTGGCAAAACCACTTTTCGCACTTGTGTTAGTTTTGAAAAACCACTTTTCGCACCTGTGTTAGTGTTGAAAAACCACTTTTCGCCCTTGTGTTGGTGCAGGAAACCACTTTTGCACTTGTATTAGTGTGGAAAAAACACTTTTTGCACTTGTGATAATGTTGAAAAACCACTTTTCGCACTTGTGTTAGTGTTGAAAACCACTTTTCGCACTTGTGTTAGTGTTGAAAAACCACTTTTCGCACTTGTGTTGGTGCAGGAAACCACTTTTGCACTTGTATTAGTGTGGAAAAAACACTTTTTGCACTTGTGATAGTGTTGAAAAACCACTTTTCGCACTTGTGTTAATGTTGAAAAACCACTTTTCGCACTTGTGTTGGTGCAGGAAACCACTTTTGCACTTGTATTAGTGTGGAAAAACCACTTTTCGCACTTGTGTTAGTGTTGAAAAACCACTTTTCGCACTTGTGTTAGTGTTGAAAAACCACTTTTCGCACTTGTGTTGGTGCAGGACACCACTTTTGCACTTGTATTAGTGTGGAAAAACCACTTGTCGCACTTGTGTTAGTGTTGAAAAACCACTTTTCGCACTTGTGTTAGTGTTGAAAAACCACTTTTCGCACTTGTGTTAGTGTTGAAAAACCACTTTTCGTACTTGTGTTGGTGCAGGAAACCACTTTTGCACTTGTATTAGTGTGGAAAAAACACTTTTCGCACTTGTGTTAGTGTTGAAAAACCACTTTTCGCACTTGTGTTAGTGTTGAAAAACCACTTTTCGCACTTGTGTTGGTGCAGGAAAGCACTTTTGCACTTGTATTAGTGTGGAAAAACCACTTTTCGCACTTGTGTTAGTGTTGAAAAACCACTTTTCGCACTTGTGTTAGTGTTGAAAAACCACTTTTTGCTCTTGTGATAGTGTTGAAAAACCACTTTTCGCACTTGTGTTAGTGTTGAAAAACCACTTTTCGCACTTGTGTTGGTGCAGGAAACCACTTTTGCACTTCTATTAGTGTGGAAAAACCACTTTTTGCACTTGTGATAGTGTTGAAAACCCACTTTTAGCACATGTGTTAGTGAAGGAAACCACTTTTCGCACTTGTGTTAGTGTGGAAAAAACACTTTTTGCACTTGTGATAGTGTTGAAAAACCACTTCTCGCACTTGTGTTAGTGTTGAAAATCCACTTTTCGCACTTGTGTTGGTGCAGGAAACCACTTTTGCACTTGTATTAGTGTGAAAAAAACACTTTTTGCACTTGTGATATTGTTGAAAAACCACTTTTCGCACTTGTGGTAGTGTTGCAAAACCACTTTTGCACTTGTATTAGTGTCAAAAAAACACTTTTTGCACTTGTGATAGTGTTGAAAAAACACTTTTCGCACTTGTGTTAGTGTTGAAAAACCACTTTTCGCACTTGTGTTGGTGCAGGAAACCACTTTTTCACTTGTATTAGTGTGGAAAAAACCACTTTTCGCACTTGTGTTAGTGTTGAAAAACCACTTTTCGCACTTGTGTTAGTGTTGAAAAACCACTTTTCGCACTTGTGTTGGTGCAGGAAACCACTTTTGCACTTGTATTAATGTGGAAAAAACACTTTTTGCACTTGTGATAGTGTTGAAAAACCACTTTTCGCACTTGTGTTAGTGTTGAAAAACCACTTTTCGCACTTGTGTTGGTGCAGGACACCACTTTTGCACTTGTATTAGTGTGGAATAACCACTTTTCGCACTTGTGTTAGTGTTGAAAAACCACTTTTCGCACTTGTGTTAGTGTTGAAAAACCACTTTTCGCACTTGTGTTAGTGTTGAAAAACCACTTTTCGCACTTGTGTTGGTGCAGGAAACCACTTTTGCACTTGTATTAGTGTGGAAAAAACACTTTTCGCACTTGTGTTAGTGTTGAAAAACCACTTTTCACACTTGTGTTACTGTTGAAAAACCACTTTTCGCACTTGTGTTGGTGCAGGAAACCACTTTTACACTTGTATTAGTGTGGAAAAAACACTTTTTGCACTTGTGATAGTGTTGAAAAACCACTTTTCGCACTTGTGTTAGTGTTGAAAAACCACTTTTCACACTTGTGTTGGTGCAGGAAACCACTTTTGCACTTGTATTAGTGTGGAAAAACCACTTTTCGCACTTGTGTTAGTGTTGAAAAACCACTTTTCGCACTTGTGTTGGTGCAGGAAACCACTTTTGCACTTGTATTAGTGTGGAAAAAAACACTTTTTGCACTTGTGATAGTGTTGAAAAACCACTTTTCGCACTTGTGTTAGTGTTGAAAAACCACTTTTCGCACTTGTGTTGGTGCAGGAAACCACTTTTGCACTTGTATTAGTGTGGAATAACCACTTTTCGCACTTGTGATAGTGTTGAAAAACCACTTTTCGTGCTTGTGTTAGTGTTGAAAAACCACTTTTCGCACTTGTGTTGGTGCAGGAAACCACTTTTGCACTTGTATTAGTGTGGAATAACCACTTTTCGCACTTGTGATAGTGTTGAAAAACCACTTTTCGTGCTTGTGTTAGTGTTGAAAAACCACTTTTCGCACTTGTGTTGGTGCAGGAAACCACTTTTGCACTTGTATTAGTGTGGAATAACCACTTTTCGCACTTGTGATAGTGTTGAAAAACAACTTTTCGCACTTGTGTTAGTGTTGAAAAACCACTTTTCGCACTTGTGATAGTGTTGAAAAAACACTTTTCGCACTTGTGTTAGTGTGGAAAAAACACTTTTTGCACTTGTGATGGTGTTGAAAAACCACTTTTCGCACTTGTGTTAGTGTTGAAAAACCACTTTTCGCACTTGTGTTGGTACAGGAAACCACTTTTGCACTTGTATTAGTGTGGCAAAACCACTTTTCGCACTTGTGTTAGTTTTGAAAAACCACTTTTCGCACCTGTGTTAGTGTTGAAAAACCACTTTTCGCCCTTGTGTTGGTGCAGGAAACCACTTTTGCACTTGTATTAGTGTGGAAAAAACACTTTTTGCACTTGTGATAATGTTGAAAAACCACTTTTCGCACTTGTGTTAGTGTTGAAAACCACTTTTCGCACTTGTGTTAGTGTTGAAAAACCACTTTTCGCACTTGTGTTGGTGCAGGAAACCACTTTTGCACTTGTATTAGTGTGGAAAAAACACTTTTTGCACTTGTGATAGTCTTGAAAAACCACTTTTCGCACTTGTGTTAATGTTGAAAAACCACTTTTCGCACTTGTGTTGGTGCAGGAAACCACTTTTGCACTTGTATTAGTGTGGAAAAACCACTTTTCGCACTTGTGTTAGTGTTGAAAAACCACTTTTCGCACTTGTGTTAGTGTTGAAAAACCACTTTTCGCACTTGTGTTGGTGCAGGAAACCACTTTTGCACTTGTATTAGTGTGGAAAAACCACTTTTCGCACTTGTGTTAGTGTTGAAAAACCACTTTTCGCACTTGTGTTAGTGTTGAAAAACCACTTTTCGCACTTGTGTTAGTGTTGAAAAACAACTTTTCGCACTTGTGTTAGTGTTGAAAAACCACTTTTCGCACTTGTTTTGGTGCAGGAAACCACTTTTGCACTTGTATTAGTGTGGAAAAACACTTTTTGCACTTGTGATAGTGTTGAAAAACCACTTTTCGCACTTGTGTTAGTGTTGAAAAACCACTTTTCGCACTTGTGTTGGTGCATGAAACCACTTTTGCACTTGTATTCGTGTGGAAAAACCACTTTTTGCACTTGTGATAGAGTTGAAAACCCACTTTTCGCACTTGTGTTAGTTTTGAAAAACCACTTTTTGCATTTGTGTTAGTGTTGAAAAACCACTTTTCGCACTTGTGTTGGTGCAGGAAACCACTTTTGCACTTGTATTAGTGTGGAAAAAACACTTTTTGCACTTGTGATAGTGTTGAAAAACCACTTTTCGCACTTGTGTTCATGTTGAAAAACCACTTTTCGCACTTGTGTTAGTGTTGAAAAACCACTTTTCGCACTTGTGTTGGTGCAGGAAACCACTTTTGCACTTGTATTAGTGTGGAAAAAAACTTTTTGCACTTGTGATAGTGTTGAAAACCCACTTTTCGCACTTGTGTTAATGTTGAAAAACCACTTTTCGCACTTGTGTTGGTGCAGGAAACCACTTTTGCACTTGTATTAGTGTGGAAAAACCACTTTTCGCACTTGTGTTAGTGTTGAAAAACCACTTTTCGCACTTGTGTTAGTGTTGAAAAACCACTTTTCGCACTTGTGTTGGTGCAGGAAACCACTTTTGCACTTGTATTAGTGTGGGAAAAACACTTTTTGCACTTGTGATAGTGTTGAAAAACCACTTTTCGCACTTGTGTTAGTGTTGAAAAAACACTTTTCGCACTTGTGTTGGTGCAGGACACCACTTTTGCACTTGTATTAGTGTGGAAAAACCACTTTTCGCACTTGTGTTAGTGTTGAAAAACCACTTTTCGCACTTGTGTTAGTGTTGAAAAACCACTTTTCGCACTTGTGTTGGTGCAGGAAACCACTTTTGCACTTGTATTAGTGTGGAAAAAACACTTTTCGCACTTGTGTTAGTGTTGAAAAACCACTTTTCGCACTTGTGTTAGTGTTGAAAAACCACTTTTCGCACTTGTGTTGGTGCAGGAAACCACTTTTGCACTTGTATTAGTGTGGAAAAACCACTTTTCGCACTTGTGTTAGTGTTGAAAAACCACTTTTCGCACTTGTGTTAGTGTTGAAAAACCACTTTTCGCACTTGTGTTAGTGTTGAAAAACCACTTTTCACACTTATGTTGGTGCAGGAAACCACTTTTGCACTTGTATTAGTGTGGAAAAAACACTTTTCGCACTTGTGTTAGTGTTGAAAAACCACTTTTCGCACTTGTGTTAGTGTTGAAAAACCACTTTTCGCACTTGTGTTGGTGCAGGAAACCACTTTTGCACTTGTATTAGTGTGGAAAAAACACTTTTTGCACTTGTGATAGTGTTGAAAAACCACTTTTCGCACTTGTGTTAGTGTTGAAAAACCACTTTTCACACTTGTGTTGGTGCAGGATACCACTTTTGCACTTGTATTAGTGTGGAAAAACCACTTTTCGCACTTGTGTTAGTGTTGAAAAACCACTTTTCGCACTTGTGTTGGTGCAGGAAACCACTTTTGCACTTGTATTAGTGTGGAAAAAACACTTTTTGCACTTGTGATAGTGTTGAAAAACCACTTTTCGCACTTGTGTTAGTGTTGAAAAACCACTTTTCGCACTTGTGTTGGTGCAGGAAACCACTTTTGCACTTGTATTAGTGTGGAATAACCACTTTTCGCACTTGTGTTAGTGTTGAAAAACCACTTTTCGCGCTTGTGTTAGTGTTGAAAAACCACTTTTCGCACTTGTGTTGGTGCAGGAAACCACTTTTGCACTTGTATTAGTTTGGAAAAACCACTTTTCGCACTTGTGTTAGTGTTGAAAAACCACTTTTCGCACTTGTGTTAGTGTTGAAAAACCACTTTTCGCACTTGTGTTGGTGCAGGAAACCACTTTTGCACTTGTATTAGTGTGGAAAATACACTTTTTGCACTTGTGATAGTGTTGAAAAACCACTTTTCGCACTTGTGTTAGTGTTGAAAAACCACTTTTCGCACTTGTGTTAGTGTTGAAAAAACACTTTTCGCACTTGTGTTGGTGCAGGAAACCACTTTTGCACTTGTATTAGTGTGGAAAAAACCACTTTTCGCACTTGTGTTAGTGTGGAAAAAACACTTTTTGCACTTGTGATGGTGTTGAAAAACCACTTTTCGCACTTGTGTTAGTGTTGAAAAACCACTTTTCGCACCTGTGTTGGTGCAGGAAACCACTTTTGCACTTGTATTAGTGTGGCAAAACCACTTTTCGCACTTGTGTTAGTGTTGAAAAACCACTTTTCGCACTTGTGTTAGTTTTGAAAAACCACTTTTCGCACCTGTGTTAGTGTTGAAAACCCACTTTTCGCCCTTGTGTTGGTGCAGGAAACCACTTTTGCACTTTTATTAGTGTGGAAAAAACACTTTTTGCACTTGTGATAATGTTGAAAAACCACTTTTCGCACTTGTGTTAGTGTTGAAAAACCACTTTTCGCACTTGTGATAGTGTTGAAAAAACACTTTTCGCACTTGTGTTAGTGTGGAAAAAACACTTTTTGCACTTGTAATGGTGTTGAAAAACCACTTTTCGCACTTGTGTTAGTGTTGAAAAACCACTTTTCGCACTTGTGTTGGTACAGGAAACCACTTTTGCACTTGTATTAGTGTGGCAAAACCACTTTTCGCACTTGTGTTAGTTTTGAAAAACCACTTTTCGCACCTGTGTTAGTGTTGAAAAACCACTTTTCGCCCTTGTGTTGGTGCAGGAAACCACTTTTGCACTTGTATTAGTGTGGAAAAAACACTTTTTGCACTTGTGATAATGTTGAAAAACCACTTTTCGCACTTGTGTTAGTGTTGAAAACCACTTTTCGCACTTGTGTTAGTGTTGAAAAACCACTTTTCGCACTTGTGTTGGTGCAGGAAACCACTTTTGCACTTGTATTAGTGTGGAAAAAACACTTTTTGCACTTGTGATAGTCTTGAAAAACCACTTTTCGCACTTGTGTTAATGTTGAAAAACCACTTTTCGCACTTGTGTTGGTGCAGGAAACCACTTTTGCACTTGTATTAGTGTGGAAAAACCACTTTTCGCACTTGTGTTAGTGTTGAAAAACCACTTTTCGCACTTGTGTTAGTGTTGAAAAACCACTTTTCGCACTTGTGTTGGTGCAGGAAACCACTTTTGCACTTGTATTAGTGTGGAAAAACCACTTTGCGCACTTGTGTTAGTGTTGAAAAACCACTTTTCGCACTTGTGTTAGTGTTGAAAAACCACTTTTCGCACTTGTGTTAGTGTTGAAAAACAACTTTTCGCACTTGTGTTAGTGTTGAAAAACCACTTTTCGCACTTGTGTTGGTGCATGAAACCACTTTTGCACTTGTATTAGTGTGGAAAAACCACTTTTTGCACTTGTGATAGAGTTGAAAACCCACTTTTCGCACTTGTGTCAGTTTTGAAAAACCACTTTTTGCATTTGTGTTAGTGTTGAAAAACCACTTTTCGCACTTGTGTTGGTGCAGGAAACCACTTTTGCACTTGTATTAGTGTGGAAAAAACACTTTTTGCACTTGTGATAGTGTTGAAAAACCACTTTTCGCACTTGTGTTCATGTTGAAAAACCACTTTTCGCACTTGTGTTAGTGTTGAAAAACCACTTTTCGCACTTGTGTTGGTGCAGGAAACCACTTTTGCACTTGTATTAGTGTGGAAAAAAACTTTTTGCACTTGTGATAGTGTTGAAAACCCACTTTTCGCACTTGTGTTAATGTTGAAAAACCACTTTTCGCACTTGTGTTGGTGCAGGAAACCACTTTTGCACTTGTATTAGTGTGGAAAAACCACTTTTCGCACTTGTGTTAGTGTTGAAAAACCACTTTTCGCACTTGTGTTAGTGTTGAAAAACCACTTTTCGCACTTGTGTTGGTGCAGGAAACCACTTTTGCACTTGTATTAGTGTGGGAAAAACACTTTTTGCACTTGTGATAGTGTTGAAAAACCACTTTTCGCACTTGTGTTAGTGTTGAAAAAACACTTTTCGCACTTGTGTTGGTG
Source organism: Myxine glutinosa (assembly GCF_964187855.1). NCBI lineage: Eukaryota > Metazoa > Chordata > Myxini > Myxiniformes > Myxinidae > Myxine > Myxine glutinosa. Next base: position 97,334 of record NW_027617134.1, read on the forward strand.
CAGGACACCACTTTTGCACTTGTATTAGTGTGGAAAAACCACTTTTCGCACTTGTGTTAGTGTTGAAAAACCACTTTTCGCACTTGTGTTAGTGTTGAAAAACCACTTTTCGCACTTGTGTTGGTGCAGGAAACCACTTTTGCACTTGTATTAGTGTGGAAAAAACACTTTTCGCACTTGTGTTAGTGTTGAAAAACCACTTTTCGCACTTGTGTTAGTGTTGAAAAACCACTTTTCGCACTTGTGTTGGTGCAGGAAACCACTTTTGCACTTGTATTAGTGTGGAAAAACCACTTTTCGCACTTGTGTTAGTGTTGAAAAACCACTTTTCGCACTTGTGTTAGTGTTGAAAAACCACTTTTCGCACTTGTGTTAGTGTTGAAAAACCACTTTTCACACTTATGTTGGTGCAGGAAACCACTTTTGCACTTGTATTAGTGTGGAAAAAACACTTTTCGCACTTGTGTTAGTGTTGAAAAACCACTTTTCGCACTTGTGTTAGTGTTGAAAAACCACTTTTCGCACTTGTGTTGGTGCAGGAAACCACTTTTGCACTTGTATTAGTGTGGAAAAAACACTTTTTGCACTTGTGATAGTGTTGAAAAACCACTTTTCGCACTTGTGTTAGTGTTGAAAAACCACTTTTCACACTTGTGTTGGTGCAGGATACCACTTTTGCACTTGTATTAGTGTGGAAAAACCACTTTTCGCACTTGTGTTAGTGTTGAAAAACCACTTTTCGCACTTGTGTTGGTGCAGGAAACCACTTTTGCACTTGTATTAGTGTGGAAAAAACACTTTTTGCACTTGTGATAGTGTTGAAAAACCACTTTTCGCACTTGTGTTAGTGTTGAAAAACCACTTTTCGCACTTGTGTTGGTGCAGGAAACCACTTTTGCACTTGTATTAGTGTGGAATAACCACTTTTCGCACTTGTGTTAGTGTTGAAAAACCACTTTTCGCGCTTGTGTTAGTGTTGAAAAACCACTTTTCGCACTTGTGTTGGTGCAGGAAACCACTTTTGCACTTGTATTAGTGTGGAAAAACCACTTTTCGCACTTGTGTTAGTGTTGAAAAACCACTTTTCGCACTTGTGTTAGTGTTGAAAAACCACTTTTCGCACTTGTGTTGGTGCAGGAAACCACTTTTGCACTTGTATTAGTGTGGAAAATACACTTTTTGCACTTGTGATAGTGTTGAAAAACCACTTTTCGCACTTGTGTTAGTGTTGAAAAACCACTTTTCGCACTTGTGTTAGTGTTGAAAAAACACTTTTCGCACTTGTGTTGGTGCAGGAAACCACTTTTGCACTTGTATTAGTGTGGAAAAAACCACTTTTCGCACTTGTGTTAGTGTGGAAAAAACACTTTTTGCACTTGTGATGGTGTTGAAAAACCACTTTTCGCACTTGTGTTAGTGTTGAAAAACCACTTTTCGCACCTGTGTTGGTGCAGGAAACCACTTTTGCACTTGTATTAGTGTGGCAAAACCACTTTTCGCACTTGTGTTAGTGTTGAAAAACCACTTTTCGCACTTGTGTTAGTTTTGAAAAACCACTTTTCGCACCTGTGTTAGTGTTGAAAACCCACTTTTCGCCCTTGTGTTGGTGCAGGAAACCACTTTTGCACTTTTATTAGTGTGGAAAAAACACTTTTTGCACTTGTGATAATGTTGAAAAACCACTTTTCGCACTTGTGTTAGTGTTGAAAAACCACTTTTCGCACTTGTGTTAGTGTTGAAAAACCACTTTTCACACTTGTGTTGGTGCAGGAAACCACTTTTGCACTTGTATTAGTGTGGAAAAAACACTTTTTGCACTTGTGATATTCTTGAAAAACCACTTTTCGCACTTGTGTTAATGTTGAAAAACCACTTTTCGCACTTGTGTTGGTGCAGGAAACCACTTTTGCACTTGTATTAGTGTGGAAAAACCACTTTTCGCACTTGTGTTAGTGTTGAAAAACCACTTTTCGCACTTGTGTTAGTGTTGAAAAACCACTTTTCGCACTTGTGTTGGTGCAGGAAAGCACTTTTGCACTTGTATTAGTGTGGAAAAACCACTTTTCGCACTTGTGTTAGTGTTGAAAAACCACTTTTCGCACTTGTGTTAGTGTTGAAAAACCACTTTTCGCACTTGTGTTAGTGTTGAAAAACCACTTTTCGCACTTGTGTTAGTGTTGAAAAACCACTTTTCGCACTTGTTTTGGTGCAGGAAACCACTTTTGCACTTGTATTAGTGTGGAAAAACACTTTTTGCACTTGTGATAGTGTTGAAAAACCACTTTTCGCACTTGTGTTAGTGTTGAAAAACCACTTTTCGCACTTGTGTTGGTGCAGGAAACCACTTTTGCACTTGTATTAGTGTGGAAAAACCACTTTTTGCACTTGTGATAGTGTTGAAAACCCACTTTTCGCACATGTGTTAGTGAAGGAAACCACTTTTCGCACATGTGTTGGTGCAGGAAACCACTTTTGCACTTGTATTATTGTGGAAAAAACACTTTTTGCACTTGTGATAGTGTTGAAAAACCACTTTTCGCACTTGTGTTAGTGTTGAAAATCCACTTTTCGCACTTGTGTTGGTGCAGGAAACCACTTTTGCACTTGTATTAGTGTGGAAAATACACTTTTTGCACTTGTGATAGTGTTGAAAAACCACTTTTCGCACTTGTGTTAGTGTTGAAAAACCACTTTTCGCACTTGTGTTAGTGTTGAAAAAACACTTTTCGCACTTGTGTTGGTGCAGGAAACCACTTTTGCACTTGTATTAGTGTGGAAAAACCACTTTTCGCACTTGTGTTAGTGTGGAAAAAACACTTTTTGCACTTGTGATAGTGTTGAAAAACCACTTTTCGCACTTCTGTTAGTGTTGAAAAACCACTTTTCGCACTTGTGTTGGTGCAGGAAACCACTTTTGCACTTGTATTAGTGTGGCAAAACCACTTTTCGCACTTGTGTTAGTGTTGAAAAACCACTTTTCGCACTTGTGTTAGTTTTGAAAAACCACTTTTTGAACTTGTGTTCGTGTTGAAAAACCACTTTTCGCACTTGTGTTTGTGCAGGAAACCACTTTTGCACTTGTATTAGTGTGGAAAAAACACTTTTTGCACTTGTGATAGTGTTGAAAAACCACTTTTCGCACTTGTGTTCGTGTTGAAAAACCACTTTTCGCACTTGTGTTAGTGTTGAAAAACCACTTTTCGCACTTGTGTTGGTGCAGGAAACCACTTTTGCACTTGTATTAGTGTGGAAAAAACACTTTTTGCACTTGTGATAGTGTTGAAAAACCACTTTTTGCACTTGTGATAGTGTTGAAAAACCACTTTTCGCACTTGTGTTAGTGTTGAAAAACCACTTTTCGCACTTGTGTTGGTGCAGGAAACCACTTTTGCACTTGTATTAGTGTGGAATAACCACTTTTCGCACTTGTGATAGTGTTGAAAAACCACTTTTCGCGCCTGTGTTAGTGTTGAAAAACCACTTTTCGCACTTGTGTTGGTGCAGGAAACCACTTTTGCACTTGTATTAGTGTGGAAAAACCACTTTTCACACTTGTGTTAGTGTTGAAAAACCACTTTTCGCACTTGTGTTAGTGTTGAAAAACCACTTTTCGCACTTGTGTTGGTGCAGGAAACCACTTTTGCACTTGTATTAGTGTGGAAAATACACTTTTTGCACTTGTGATAGTGTTGAAAAACCACTTTTCGCACTTGTGTTAGTGTTGAAAAACCACTTTTCGCACTTGTGATAGTGTTGAAAAAACACTTTTCGCACTTGTGTTGGTGCAGGAAACCACTTTTGCACTTGTATTAGTGTGGAAAAACCACTTTTCGCACTTGTGTTAGTGTGGAAAAAACACTTTTTGCACTTGTGATGGTGTTGAAAAACCACTTTTCGCACTTGTGTTAGTGTTGAAAAACCACTTTTCGCACTTGTGTTGGTGCAGGAAACCACTTTTGCACTTGTATTAGTGTGGAAAAAACACTTTTTGCACTTGTGATAGTCTTGAAAAACCACTTTTCGCACTTGTGTTAATGTTGAAAAACCACTTTTCGCACTTGTGTTGGTGCAGGAAACCACTTTTGCACTTGTATTAGTGTGGAAAAACCACTTTTCGCACTTGTGTTAGTGTTGAAAAACCACTTTTCGCACTTGTGTTAGTGTTGAAAAACCACTTTTCGCACTTGTGTTGGTGCAGGAAACCACTTTTGCACTTGTATTAGTGTGGAAAAACCACTTTTCGCACTTGTGTTAGTGTTGAAAAACCACTTTTCGCACTTGTGTTAGTGTTGAAAAACCACTTTTCGCACTTGTGTTAGTGTTGAAAAACCACTTTTCGCACTTGTGTTAGTGTTGAAAAACCACTTTTCGCACTTGTTTTGGTGCAGGAAACCACTTTTGCACTTGTATTAGTGTGGAAAAACACTTTTTGCACTTGTGATAGTGTTGAAAAACCACTTTTCGCACTTGTGTTAGTGTTGAAAAACCACTTTTCGCACTTGTGTTGGTGCAGGAAACCACTTTTGCACTTGTATTAGTGTGGAAAAACCACTTTTTGCACTTGTGATAGTGTTGAAAACCCACTTTTCGCACTTGTGTTAGTTTTGAAAAACCACTTTTTGCACTTGTGTTAGTGTTGAAAAACCACTTTTCGCACTTGTGTTGGTGCAGGAAACCACTTTTGCACTTGTATTAGTGTGGAAAAAACACTTTTTGCACTTGTGATAGTGTTGAAAAACCACTTTTCGCACTTGTGTTCGTGTTGAAAATCCACTTTTCGCACTTGTGTTAGTGTTGAAAAACCACTTTTCGCACTTGTGTTGGTGCAGGAAACCACTTTTGCACTTGTATTAGTGTGGAAAAAAACTTTTTGCACTTGTGATAGTGTTGAAAAACCACTTTTCGCACTTGTGTTAATGTTGAAAAACCACTTTTCGCACTTGTGTTGGTGCAGGAAACCACTTTTGCACTTGTATTAGTGTGGAAAAACCACTTTTCGCACTTGTGTTAGTGTTGAAAAACCACTTTCCGCACTTGTGTTAGTGTTGAAAAACCACTTTTCGCACTTGTGTTAGTGTTGAAAAAACACTTTTCGCACTTGTGTTGGTGCAGGACACCACTTTTGCACTTGTATTAGTGTGGAAAAACCACTTTTCGCACTTGTGTTAGTGTTGAAAAACCACTTTTCGCACTTGTGTTAGTGTTGAAAAACCACTTTTCGCACTTGTGTTAGTGTTGAAAAACCACTTTTCGCACTTGTGTTGGTGCAGGCAACCACTTTTGCACTTGTGTTAGTGTGGAAAAAACACTTTTCGCACTTGTGTTAGTGTTGAAAAACCACTTTTCGCACTTGTGTTAGTGTTGAAAAACCACTTTTCGCACTTGTGTTGGTGCAGGAAACCACTTTTGCACTTGTATTAGTGTGGAAAAACCACTTTTCGCACTTGTGTTAGTGTTGAAAAACCACTTTTCGCACTTGTGTTAGTGTTGAAAAACCACTTTTCGCACTTGTGTTGGTGCAGGAAACCACTTTTGCACTTGTATTAGTGTGGAAAAACCACTTTTCGCACTTGTGTTAGTGTTGAAAAACCACTTTTCGCACTTGTGTTAGTGTTGAAAAACCACTTTTCGCACTTGTGTTAGTGTTGAAAAACCACTTTTCGCACTTGTGTTAGTGTTGAAAAACCACTTTTCGCACTTGTTTTGGTGCAGGAAACCACTTTTGCACTTGTATTAGTGTGGAAAAACACTTTTTGCACTTGTGATAGTGTTGAAAAACCACTTTTCGCACTTGTGTTAGTGTTGAAAAACCACTTTTCGCACTTGTGTTGGTGCAGGAAACCACTTTTGCACTTGTATTAGTGTGGAAAAACCACTTTTCGCACTTGTGTTAGTGTTGAAAAACCACTTTCCGCACTTGTGTTAGTGTTGAAAAACCACTTTTCGCACTTGTGTTAGTGTTGAAAAAACACTTTTCGCACTTGTGTTGGTGCAGGACACCACTTTTGCACTTGTATTAGTGTGGAAAAACCACTTTTCGCACTTGTGTTAGTGTTGAAAAACCACTTTTCGCACTTGTGTTAGTGTTGAAAAACCACTTTTCGCACTTGTGTTAGTGTTGAAAAACCACTTTTCGCACTTGTGTTGGTGCAGGCAACCACTTTTGCACTTGTGTTAGTGTTGAAAAACCACTTTTCGCACTTGTTTTGGTGCAGGAAACCACTTTTGCACTTGTATTAGTGTGGAAAAACACTTTTTGCACTTGTGATAGTGTTGAAAAACCACTTTTCGCACTTGTGTTAGTGTTGAAAAACCACTTTTCGCACTTGTGTTGGTGCAGGAAACCACTTTTGCACTTGTATTAGTGTGGAAAAACCACTTTTCGCACTTGTGTTAGTGTTGAAAAACCACTTTCCGCACTTGTGTTAGTGTTGAAAAACCACTTTTCGCACTTGTGTTAGTGTTGAAAAAACACTTTTCGCACTTGTGTTGGTGCAGGACACCACTTTTGCACTTGTATTAGTGTGGAAAAACCACTTTTCGCACTTGTGTTAGTGTTGAAAAACCACTTTTCGCACTTGTGTTAGTGTTGAAAAACCACTTTTCGCACTTGTGTTAGTGTTGAAAAACCACTTTTCGCACTTGTGTTGGTGCAGGCAACCACTTTTGCACTTGTGTTAGTGTGGAAAAAACACTTTTCGCACTTGTGTTAGTGTTGAAAAACCACTTTTCGCACTTGTGTTAGTGTTGAAAAACCACTTTTCGCACTTGTGTTGGTGCAGGAAACCACTTTTGCACTTGTATTAGTGTGGAAAAACCACTTTTCGCACTTGTGTTAGTGTTGAAAAACCACTTTTCGCACTTGTGTTAGTGTTGAAAAACCACTTTTCGCACTTGTGTTGGTGCAGGAAACCACTTTTGCACTTGTATTAGTGTGGAAAAACCACTTTTCGCACTTGTGTTAGTGTTGAAAAACCACTTTTCGCACTTGTGTTAGTGTTGAAAAACCACTTTTCGCACTTGTGTTAGTGTTGAAAAACCACTTTTCGCACTTGTGTTAGTGTTGAAAAACCACTTTTCGCACTTGTTTTGGTGCAGGAAACCACTTTTGCACTTGTATTAGTGTGGAAAAACACTTTTTGCACTTGTGATAGTGTTGAAAAACCACTTTTCGCACTTGTGTTAGTGTTGAAAAACCACTTTTCGCACTTGTGTTGGTGCAGGAAACCACTTTTGCACTTGTATTAGTGTGGAAAAACCACTTTTTGCACTTGTGATAGTGTTGAAAACCCACTTTTCGCACTTGTGTTAGTTTTGAAAAACCACTTTTTGCACTTGTGTTAGTGTTGAAAAACCACTTTTCGCACTTGTGTTGGTGCAGGAAACCACTTTTGCACTTGTATTAGTGTGGAAAAAACACTTTTTGCACTTGTGATAGTGTTGAAAAACCACTTTTCGCACTTGTGTTCGTGTTGAAAATCCACTTTTCGCACTTGTGTTAGTGTTGAAAAACCACTTTTCGCACTTGTGTTGGTGCAGGAAACCACTTTTGCACTTGTATTAGTGTGGAAAAAAACTTTTTGCACTTGTGATAGTGTTGAAAAACCACTTTTCGCACTTGTGTTAATGTTGAAAAACCACTTTTCGCACTTGTGTTGGTGCAGGAAACCACTTTTGCAGTTGTATTAGTGTGGAAAAACCACTTTTCGCACTTGTGTTAGTGTTGAAAAACCACTTTTCGCACTTGTGTTAGTGTTGAAAAACCACTTTTCGCACTTGTGTTAGTGTTGAAAAAACACTTTTCGCACTTGTGTTGGTGCAGGACACCACTTTTGCACTTGTATTAGTGTGGAAAAACCACTTTTCGCACTTGTGTTAGTGTTGAAAAACCACTTTTCGCACTTGTGTTAGTGTTGAAAAACCACTTTTCGCACTTGTGTTAGTGTTGAAAAACCACTTTTCGCACTTGTGTTGGTGCAGGCAACCACTTTTGCACTTGTGTTAGTGTGGAAAAAACACTTTTCGCACTTGTGTTAGTGTTGAAAAACCACTTTTCGCACTTGTGTTAGTGTTGAAAAACCACTTTTCGCACTTGTGTTGGTGCAGGAAACCACTTTTGCACTTGTATTAGTGTGGAAAAACCACTTTTCGCACTTGTGTTAGTGTTGAAAAACCACTTTTCGCACTTGTGTTAGTGTTGAAAAACCACTTTTTGCTCTTGTGATAGTGTTGAAAAACCACTTTTCGCACTTGTGTTAGTGTTGAAAAACCACTTTTCGCACTTGTGTTGGTGCAGGAAACCACTTTTGCACTTGTATTAGTGTGGAAAAACCACTTTTTGCACTTGTGATAGTGTTGAAAACCCACTTTTCGCACATGTGTTAGTGAAGGAAACCACTTTTCGCACTTGTGTTGGTGCAGGAAACCACTTTTCGCACTTGTGTTAGTGTGGAAAAAACACTTTTTGCACTTGTGATAGTGTTGAAAAACCACTTCTCGCACTTGTGTTAGTGTTGAAAATCCACTTTTCGCACTTGTGTTGGTGCAGGAAACCACTTTTGCACTTGTATTAGTGTAAAAAAACACCTTTTGCACTTGTGATAGTGTTGAAAAACCACTTTTCGCACTTGTGTTAGTGTTGAAAAACCACTTTTGCACTTGTATTAGTGTGAAAAAAACACTTTTTGCACTTGTGATAGTGTTGAAAAAACACTTTTCGCACTTGTGTTAGTGTTGAAAACCACTTTTCGCACTTGTGTTGGTGCAGGAAACCACTTTTGCACTTGTATTAGTGTGGAAAAACCACTTTTCGCACTTGTGTTAGTGTTGAAAAACCACTTTTCGCACTTGTGTTAGTGTTGAAAAACCACTTTTCGCACTTGTGTTGGTGCAGGAAACCACTTTTGCACTTGTATTAATGTGGGAAAAACACTTTTTGCACTTGTGATAGTGTTGAAAAACCACTTTTCGCACTTGTGTTAGTGTTGAAAAACCACTTTTCGCACTTGTGTTGGTGCAGGACACCACTTTTGCACTTGTATTAGTGTGGAATAACCACTTTTCGCACTTGTGATAGTGTTGAAAAACCACTTTTCGCACTTGTGTTAGTGTTGAAAAACCACTTTTCGCACTTGTGTTAGTGTTGAAAAAACACTTTTCGCACTTGTGTTGGTGCAGGAAACCACTTTTGCACTTGTATTAGTGTGGAAAAAACACTTTTCGCACTTGTGTTAGTGTTGAAAAACCACTTTTCGCACTTGTGTTAGTGTTGAAAAACCACTTTTCGCACTTGTGTTGGTGCAGGAAACCACTTTTGCACTTGTATTAGTGTGGAAAAAACACTTTTTGCACTTTTGATAGTGTTGAAAAACCACTTTTCGCACTTGTGTTAGTGTTGAAAAACCACTTTTCACACTTGTGTTGGTGCAGGAAACCACTTTTGCACTTGTATTAGTGTGGAAAAACCACTTTTCGCACTTGTGTTAGTGTTGAAACACCACTTTTCGCACTTGTGTTGGTGCAGGAAACCACTTTTGCACTTGTATTAGTGTGGAAAAAACACTTTTTGCACTTGTGATAGTGTTGAAAAACCACTTTTCGCACTTGTGTTAGTGTTGAAAAACCACTTTTCGCACTTGTGTTGGTGCAGGAAACCACTTTTGCACTTGTATTAGTGTGGAATAACCACTTTTCGCACTTGTGTTAGTGTTGAAAAACCACTTTTCGCGCTTGTGTTAGTGTTGAAAAACCACTTTTCGCACTTGTGTTGGTGCAGGAAACCACTTTTGCATTTGTATTAGTGTGGAAAAACCACTTTTCGCACTTGTGTTAGTGTTGAAAAACCACTTTTCGCACTTGTGTTGGTGCAGGAAACCACTTTTGCACTTGTATTAGTGTGGAAAAACCACTTTTTGCACTTGTGATAGTGTTGAAAACCCACTTTTCGCACATGTGTTAGTGAAGGGTACCACTTTTCGCACTTGTGTTGGTGCAGGAAACCACTTTTCGCACTTGTGTTAGTGTGGAAAAAACACTTTTTGCACTTGTGATAGTGTTGAAAAACCACTTCTCGCACTTGTGTTAGTGTTGAAAATCCACTTTTCGCACTTGTGTTGGTGCAGGAAACCACTTTTGCACTTGTATTAGTGTAAAAAAACACCTTTTGCACTTGTGATAGTGTTGAAAAAACACTTTTCGCACTTGTGTTAGTGTTGAAAAACCACTTTTGCACTTGTATTAGTGTGAAAAAAACACTTTTTGCACTTGTGATAGTGTTGAAAAAACACTTTTCGCACTTGTGTTAGTGTTGAAAAACCACTTTTCGCACTTGTGTTGGTGCAGGAAACCACTTTTGCACTTGTATTAGTTTGGAAAAACCACTTTTCGCACTTGTGTTAGTGTTGAAAAACCACTTTTCGCACTTGTGTTAGTGTTGAAAAACCACTTTTCGCACTTGTGTTGGTGCAGGAAACCACTTTTGCACTTGTATTAATGTGGGAAAAACACTTTTTGCACTTGTGATAGTGTTGAAAAACCACTTTTCGCACTTGTGTTAGTGTTGAAAAACCACTTTTCGCACTTGTGTTGGTGCAGGACACCACTTTTGCACTTGTATTAGTGTGGAATAACCACTTTTCGCACTTGTGTTAGTGTTGAAAAACCACTTTTCGCACTTGTGTTAGTGTTGAAAAACCACTTTTCGCACTTGTGTTAGTGTTGAAAAAACACTTTTCGCACTTGTGTTGGTGCAGGAAACCACTTTTGCACTTGTATTAGTGTGGAAAAAACACTTTTCGCACTTGTGTTAGTGTTGAAAAACCACTTTTCGCACTTGTGTTAGTGTTGAAAAACCACTTTTCGCACTTGTGTTGGTGCAGGAAACCACTTTTGCACTTGTATTAGTGTGGAAAAAACACTTTTTGCACTTGTGATAGTGTTGAAAAACCACTTTTCGCACTTGTGTTAGTGTTGAAAAACCACTTTTCACACTTGTGTTGGTGCAGGAAACCACTTTTGCACTTGTATTAGTGTGGAAAAACCACTTTTCGCACTTGTGTTAGTGTTGAAAAACCACTTTTCGCACTTGTGTTGGTGCAGGAAACCACTTTTGCACTTGTATTAGTGTGGAAAAAACACTTTTTGCACTTGTGATAGTGTTGAAAAACCACTTTTCGCACTTGTGTTAGTGTTGAAAAACCACTTTTCGCACTTGTGTTGGTGCAGGAAACCACTTTTGCACTTGTATTAGTGTGGAATAACCACTTTTCGCACTTGTGTTAGTGTTGAAAAACCACTTTTCGCGCTTGTGTTAGTGTTGAAAAACCACTTTTCGCACTTGTGTTGGTGCAGGAAACCACTTTTGCATTTGTATTAGTGTGGAAAAACCACTTTTCGCACTTGTGTTAGTGTTGAAAAACCACTTTTCGCACTTGTGTTAGTGTTGAAAAACCACTTTTCGCACTTGTGTTGGTGCAGGAAACCACTTTTGCACTTGTATTAGTGTGGAAAATACACTTTTTGCACTTGTGATAGTGTTGAAAAACCACTTTTCGCACTTGTGTTAGTGTTGAAAAACCACTTTTCGCACTTGTGTTAGTGTTGAAAAAACACTTTTCGCACTTGTGTTGGTGCAGGAAACCACTTTTGCACTTGTATTAGTGTGGAAAAACCACTTTTCGCACTTGTGTTAGTGTGGAAAAAACACTTTTTGCACTTGTGATGGTGTTGAAAAACCACTTTTCGCACTTGTGTTAGTGTTGAAAAACCACTTTTCGCACTTGTGTTGGTGCAGGAAACCACTTTTGCCCTTGTATTAGTGTGGCAAAACCACTTTTCGCACTTGTGTTAGTGTTGAAAAACCACTTTTCGCACTTGTGTTAGTTTTGAAAAACCACTTTTCGCACCTGTGTTCGTGTTGAAAAACCACTTTTCGCCCTTGTGTTGGTGCAGGAAACCAATTTTGCACTTGTAATAGTGTGGAAAAAACACTTTTTGCACCTGTGATAATGTTGAAAACCCACTTTTCCCACTTGTGTTAGTGTTGAAAAACCACTTTTCGCACTTGTGTTAGTGTTGAAAAACCACTTTTCGCACTTGTGTTGGTGCAGGAAACCACTTTTGCACTTGTATTAGTGTGGAAAAAACACTTTTTGCACTTGTGATAGTCTTGAAAAACCACTTTTCGCACTTGTGTTAATGTTGAAAAACCACTTTTCGCACTTGTGTTGGTGCAGGAAACCACTTTTGCACTTGTATTAGTGTGGAATAACCACTTTTCGCACTTGTGTTAGTGTTGAAAAACCACTTTTCGCACTTGTGTTAGTGTTGAAAAACCACTTTTCGCACTTGTGTTGGTGCAGGAAAGCACTTTTGCACTTGTATTAGTGTGGAAAAACCACTTTTCGCACTTGTGTTAGTGTTGAAAAACCACTTTTCGCACTTGTGTTAGTGTTGAAAAACCACTTTTCGCACTTGTGTTAGTGTTGAAAAACCACTTTTCGCACTTGTGTTAGTGTTGAAAAACCACTTTTCGCACTTGTTTTGGTGCAGGAAACCACTTTTGCACTTGTATTAGTGTGGAAAAACACTTTTTGCACTTGTGATAGTGTTGAAAAACCACTTTTCGCACTTGTGTTAGTGTTGAAAAACCACTTTTCGCACTTGTGTTGGTGCAGGAAACCACTTTTGCACTTGTATTAGTGTGGAAAAACCACTTTTTGCACTTGTGATAGTGTTGAAAACCCACTTTTCGCACATGTGTTAGTGAAGGAAACCACTTTTCGCACTTGTGTTGGTGCAGGAAACCACTTTTGCACTTGTATTAGTGTGGAAAAAACACTTTTTGCACTTGTGATAGTGTTGAAAAACCACTTTTCGCACTTGTGTTAGTGTTAAAAATCCACTTTTCGCACTTGTGTTGGTGCAGGAAACCACTTTTGCACTTGTATTAGTGTGGAAAATACACTTTTTGCACTTGTGATAGTGTTGAAAAACCACTTTTCGCACTTCTGTTAGTGTTGAAAAACCACTTTTCGCACTTGTGTTAGTGTTGAAAAAACACTTTTCGCACTTGTGTTGGTGCAGGAAACCACTTTTGCACTTGTATTAGTGTGGAAAAACCACTTTTCGCACTTGTGTTAGTGTGGAAAAAACACTTTTTGCACTTGTGATAGCGTTGAAAAACCACTTTTCGCACTTGTGTTAGTGTTGAAAAACCACTTTTCGCACTTGTGTTGGTGCAGGAAACCACTTTTGCACTTGTATTAGTGTGGCAAAACCACTTTTCGCACTTGTGTTAGTGTTGAAAAACCACTTTTCGCACTTGTGTTAGTTTTGAAAAACCACTTTTTGCACTTGTGTTAGTGTTGAAAAACCACTTTTCGCACTTGTGTTGGTGCAGGAAACCACTTTTGCACTTGTATTAGTGTGGAAAAAACACTTTTTGCACTTGTGATAGTGTTGAAAAACCACTTTCGCACTTGTGTTCGTGTTGAAAAACCACTTTTCGCACTTGTGTTAGTGTTGAAAAACCACTTTTCGCACTTGTGTTGGTGCAGGAAACCACTTTTGCACTTGTATTAGTGTGGAAAAAACACTTTTTGCACTTGTGATAGTGTTGAAAAACCACTTTTTGCACTTGTGTTAATGTTGAAAAACCACTTTTCGCACTTGTGTTGGTGCAGGAAACCACTTTTGCACTTGTATTAGTGTGGAAAAACCACTTTTCGCTCTTGTGTTAGTGTTGAAAAACCACTTTTCGCACTTGTGTTAGTGTTGAAAAACCACTTTTCGCACTTGTGTTGGTGCAGGAAACTACTTTTGCACTTCTATTAGTGTGGAAAAAACACTTTTTGCACTTGTGATAGTGTTGAAAAACCACTTTTCGCACTTGTGTTAGTGTTGAAAAACCACTTTTCGTTCTTATGTTGGTGCAGGAAACCACTTTTGCACTTGTATTAGTGTGGAAAAACCACTTTTCGCACTTGTGTTAGTGTTGAAAAACCACTTTTCGCACTTGTGTTAGTGTTGAAAAACCACTTTTCGCACTTGTGTTAGTGTTGAAAAACCACTTTTCGCACTTGTGTTGGTGCAGGAAACCACTTTTGCACTTGTATTAGTGTGGAAAAACCACTTTTTGCACTTGTGATAGTGTTGAAAACCCACTTTTCGCACATGTGTTAGTGAAGGAAACCACATTTCGCACTTGTGTTGGTGCAGGAAACCACTTTTGCACTTGTATTAGTGTGGAAAAAACACTTTTTGCACTTGTGATAGTGTTGAAAAACCACTTCTCGCACTTGTGTTAGTGTTGAATATCCACTTTTCGCATTTGTGTTGGTGCAGGAAACCACTTTTGCACTTGTATTAGTGTGGAAAAAATACTTTTTGCACTTGTGATAGTGTTGAAAAACCACTTTTAGCACTTGTGTTAGTGTTGAAAAACCACTTTTCGCACTTGTGTTGGTGCAGGAAACCACTTTTGCACTTGTATTAGTGTGGAAAAACCACTTTTCGCACTTGTGTTAGTGTGGAAAAAACACTTTTTGCACTTGTGATAGTGTTGAAAACCCACTTTTCGCACATGTGTTAGTGAAGGAAACCACTTTTCGCACTTGTGTTGGTGCAGGAAACCACTTTTGCACTTGTATTAGTGTGGAAAAACCACTTTTCGCACTTGTGTTAGTGTTGAAACACCACTTTTCGCACTTGTGTTGGTGCAGGAAACCACTTTTGCACTTGTATTAGTGTGGAAAAAACACTTTTTGCACTTGTGATAGTGTTGAAAAACCACTTTTCGCACTTGTGTTAGTGTTGAAAAACCACTTTTCGCACTTGTGTTGGTGCAGGAAACCACTTTTGCACTTGTATTAGTGTGGAATAACCACTTTTCGCACTTGTGTTAGTGTTGAAAAACCACTTTTCGCGCTTGTGTTAGTGTTGAAAAACCACTTTTCGCACTTGTGTTGGTGCAGGAAACCACTTTTGCATTTGTATTAGTGTGGAAAAACCACTTTTCGCACTTGTGTTAGTGTTGAAAAACCACTTTTCGCACTTGTGTTGGTGCAGGAAACCACTTTTGCACTTGTATTAGTGTGGAAAAACCACTTTTTGCACTTGTGATAGTGTTGAAAACCCACTTTTCGCACATGTGTTAGTGAAGGAAACCACTTTTCGCACTTGTGTTGGTGCAGGAAACCACTTTTCGCACTTGTGTTAGTGTGGAAAAAACACTTTTTGCACTTGTGATAGTGTTGAAAAACCACTTCTCGCACTTGTGTTAGTGTTGAAAATCCACTTTTCGCACTTGTGTTGGTGCAGGAAACCACTTTTGCACTTGTATTAGTGTAAAAAAACACCTTTTGCACTTGTGATAGTGTTGAAAAAACACTTTTCGCACTTGTGTTAGTGTTGAAAAACCACTTTTGCACTTGTATTAGTGTGAAAAAAACACTTTTTGCACTTGTGATAGTGTTGAAAAAACACTTTTCGCACTTGTGTTAGTGTTGAAAAACCACTTTTCGCACTTGTGTTGGTGCAGGAAACCACTTTTGCACTTGTATTAGTGTGGAAAAACCACTTTTCGCACTTGTGTTAGTGTTGAAAAACCACTTTTCGCACTTGTGTTAGTGTTGAAAAACCACTTTTCGCACTTGTGTTGGTGCAGGAAACCACTTTTGCACTTGTATTAATGTGGGAAAAACACTTTTTGCACTTGTGATAGTGTTGAAAAACCACTTTTCGCACTTGTGTTAGTGTTGAAAAACCACTTTTCGCACTTGTGTTGGTGCAGGACACCACTTTTGCACTTGTATTAGTGTGGAATAACCACTTTTCGCACTTGTGTTAGTGTTGAAAAACCACTTTTCGCACTTGTGTTAGTGTTGAAAAACCACTTTTCGCACTTGTGTTAGTGTTGAAAAAACACTTTTCGCACTTGTGTTGGTGCAGGAAACCACTTTTGCACTTGTATTAGTGTGGAAAAAACACTTTTCGCACTTGTGTTAGTGTTGAAAAACCACTTTTCGCACTTGTGTTAGTGTTGAAAAACCACTTTTCGCACTTGTGTTGGTGCAGGAAACCACTTTTGCACTTGTATTAGTGTGGAAAAAACACTTTTTGCACTTGTGATAGTGTTGAAAAACCACTTTTCGCACTTGTGTTAGTGTTGAAAAACCACTTTTCACACTTGTGTTGGTGCAGGAAACCACTTTTGCACTTGTATTAGTGTGGAAAAACCACTTTTCGCACTTGTGTTAGTGTTGAAAAACCACTTTTCGCACTTGTGTTGGTGCAGGAAACCACTTTTGCATTTGTATTAGTGTGGAAAAACCACTTTTCGCACTTGTGTTAGTATTGAAAAACCACTTTTCGCACTTGTGTTAGTGTTGAAAAACCACTTTTCGCACTTGTGTTGGTGCAGGAAACCACTTTTGCACTTGTATTAGTGTGGAAAATACACTTTTTGCACTTGTGATAGTGTTGAAAAACCACTTTTCGCACTTGTGTTAGTGTTGAAAAACCACTTTTCGCACTTGTGTTAGTGTTGAAAAAACACTTTTCGCACTTGTGTTGGTGCAGGAAACCACTTTTGCACTTGTATTAGTGTGGAAAAACCACTTTTCGCACTTGTGTTAGTGTGGAAAAAACACTTTTTGCACTTGTGATGGTGTTGAAAAACCACTTTTCGCACTTGTGTTAGTGTTGAAAAACCACTTTTCGCACTTGTGTTGGTGCAGGAAACCACTTTTGCCCTTGTATTAGTGTGGCAAAACCACTTTTCGCACTTGTGTTAGTGTTGAAAAACCACTTTTCGCACTTGTGTTAGTTTTGAAAAACCACTTTTCGCACCTGTGTTAGTGTTGAAAAACCACTTTTCGCCCTTGTGTTGGTGCAGGAAACCAATTTTGCACTTGTAATAGTGTGGAAAAAACACTTTTTGCACCTGTGATAATGTTGAAAAACCACTTTTCCCACTTGTGTTAGTGTTGAAAAACCACTTTTCGCACTTGTGTTAGTGTTGAAAAACCACTTTTCGCACTTGTGTTGGTGCAGGAAACCACTTTTGCACTTGTATTAGTGTGGAAAAAACACTTTTTGCACTTGTGATAGTCTTGAAAAACCACTTTTCGCACTTGTGTTAATGTTGAAAAACCACTTTTCGCACTTGTGTTGGTGCAGGAAACCACTTTTGCACTTGTATTAGTGTGGAAAAACCACTTTTCGCACTTGTGTTAGTGTTGAAAAACCACTTTTCGCACTTGTGTTAGTGTTGAAAAACCACTTTTCGCACTTGTGTTGGTGCAGGAAAGCACTTTTGCACTTGTATTAGTGTGGAAAAACCACTTTTCGCACTTGTGTTAGTGTTGAAAAACCACTTTTCGCACTTGTGTTAGTGTTGAAAAACCACTTTTCGCACTTGTGTTAGTGTTGAAAAACCACTTTTCGCACTTGTGTTAGTGTTGAAAAACCACTTTTCGCACTTGTTTTGGTGCAGGAAACCACTTTTGCACTTGTATTAGTGTGGAAAAACACTTTTTGCACTTGTGATAGTGTTGAAAAACCACTTTTCGCACTTGTGTTAGTGTTGAAAAACCACTTTTCGCACTTGTGTTAGTGTTGAAAAACCACTTTTCGCACTTGTGTTAGTGTTGAAAAACCACTTTTCGCACTTGTGTTAGTGTTGAAAAACCACTTTTCGCACTTGTTTTGGTGCAGGAAACCACTTTTGCACTTGTATTAGTGTGGAAAAACACTTTTTGCACTTGTGATAGTGTTGAAAAACCACTTTTCGCACTTGTGTTAGTGTTGAAAAACCACTTTTCGCACTTGTGTTGGTGCAGGAAACCACTTTTGCACTTGTATTAGTGTGGAAAAACCACTTTTTGCACTTGTGATAGTGTTGAAAACCCACTTTTCGCACATGTGTTAGTGAAGGAAACCACTTTTCGCACTTGTGTTGGTGCAGGAAACCACTTTTGCACTTGTATTAGTGTGGAAAAAACACTTTTTGCACTTGTGATAGTGTTGAAAAACCACTTTTCGCACTTGTGTTAGTGTTAAAAATCCACTTTTCGCACTTGTGTTGGTGCAGGAAACCACTTTTGCACTTGTATTAGTGTGGAAAATACACTTTTTGCACTTGTGATAGTGTTGAAAAACCACTTTTCGCACTTCTGTTAGTGTTGAAAAACCACTTTTCGCACTTGTGTTAGTGTTGAAAAAACACTTTTCGCACTTGTGTTGGTGCAGGAAACCACTTTTGCACTTGTATTAGTGTGGAAAAACCACTTTTCGCACTTGTGTTAGTGTGGAAAAAACACTTTTTGCACTTGTGATAGCGTTGAAAAACCACTTTTCGCACTTGTGTTAGTGTTGAAAAACCACTTTTCGCACTTGTGTTGGTGCAGGAAACCACTTTTGCACTTGTATTAGTGTGGCAAAACCACTTTTCGCACTTGTGTTAGTGTTGAAAAACCACTTTTCGCACTTGTGTTAGTTTTGAAAAACCACTTTTTGCACTTGTGTTAGTGTTGAAAAACCACTTTTCGCACTTGTGTTGGTGCAGGAAACCACTTTTGCACTTGTATTAGTGTGGAAAAAACACTTTTTGCACTTGTGATAGTGTTGAAAAACCACTTTCGCACTTGTGTTCGTGTTGAAAAACCACTTTTCGCACTTGTGTTAGTGTTGAAAAACCACTTTTCGCACTTGTGTTGGTGCAGGAAACCACTTTTGCACTTGTATTAGTGTGGAAAAAACACTTTTTGCACTTGTGATAGTGTTGAAAAACCACTTTTTGCACTTGTGTTAATGTTGAAAAACCACTTTTCGCACTTGTGTTGGTGCAGGAAACCACTTTTGCACTTGTATTAGTGTGGAAAAACCACTTTTCGCTCTTGTGTTAGTGTTGAAAAACCACTTTTCGCACTTGTGTTAGTGTTGAAAAACCACTTTTCGCACTTGTGTTGGTGCAGGAAACTACTTTTGCACTTCTATTAGTGTGGAAAAAACACTTTTTGCACTTGTGATAGTGTTGAAAAACCACTTTTCGCACTTGTGTTAGTGTTGAAAAACCACTTTTCGTTCTTATGTTGGTGCAGGAAACCACTTTTGCACTTGTATTAGTGTGGAAAAACCACTTTTCGCACTTGTGTTAGTGTTGAAAAACCACTTTTCGCACTTGTGTTAGTGTTGAAAAACCACTTTTCGCACTTGTGTTAGTGTTGAAAAACCACTTTTCGCACTTGTGTTGGTGCAGGAAACCACTTTTGCACTTGTATTAGTGTGGAAAAACCACTTTTTGCACTTGTGATAGTGTTGAAAACCCACTTTTCGCACATGTGTTAGTGAAGGAAACCACATTTCGCACTTGTGTTGGTGCAGGAAACCACTTTTGCACTTGTATTAGTGTGGAAAAAACACTTTTTGCACTTGTGATAGTGTTGAAAAACCACTTCTCGCACTTGTGTTAGTGTTGAATATCCACTTTTCGCATTTGTGTTGGTGCAGGAAACCACTTTTGCACTTGTATTAGTGTGGAAAAAATACTTTTTGCACTTGTGATAGTGTTGAAAAACCACTTTTAGCACTTGTGTTAGTGTTGAAAAACCACTTTTCGCACTTGTGTTGGTGCAGGAAACCACTTTTGCACTTGTATTAGTGTGGAAAAACCACTTTTCGCACTTGTGTTAGTGTGGAAAAAACACTTTTTGCACTTGTGATAGTGTTGAAAACCCACTTTTCGCACATGTGTTAGTGAAGGAAACCACTTTTCGCACTTGTGTTGGTGCAGGAAACCACTTTTGCACTTGTATTAGTGTGGAAAAACCACTTTTCGCACTTGTGTTAGTGTTGAAACACCACTTTTCGCACTTGTGTTGGTGCAGGAAACCACTTTTGCACTTGTATTAGTGTGGAAAAAACACTTTTTGCACTTGTGATAGTGTTGAAAAACCACTTTTCGCACTTGTGTTAGTGTTGAAAAACCACTTTTCGCACTTGTGTTGGTGCAGGAAACCACTTTTGCACTTGTATTAGTGTGGAATAACCACTTTTCGCACTTGTGTTAGTGTTGAAAAACCACTTTTCGCGCTTGTGTTAGTGTTGAAAAACCACTTTTCGCACTTGTGTTGGTGCAGGAAACCACTTTTGCATTTGTATTAGTGTGGAAAAACCACTTTTCGCACTTGTGTTAGTGTTGAAAAACCACTTTTCGCACTTGTGTTGGTGCAGGAAACCACTTTTGCACTTGTATTAGTGTGGAAAAACCACTTTTTGCACTTGTGATAGTGTTGAAAACCCACTTTTCGCACATGTGTTAGTGAAGGAAACCACTTTTCGCACTTGTGTTGGTGCAGGAAACCACTTTTCGCACTTGTGTTAGTGTGGAAAAAACACTTTTTGCACTTGTGATAGTGTTGAAAAACCACTTCTCGCACTTGTGTTAGTGTTGAAAATCCACTTTTCGCACTTGTGTTGGTGCAGGAAACCACTTTTGCACTTGTATTAGTGTAAAAAAACACCTTTTGCACTTGTGATAGTGTTGAAAAAACACTTTTCGCACTTGTGTTAGTGTTGAAAAACCACTTTTGCACTTGTATTAGTGTGAAAAAAACACTTTTTGCACTTGTGATAGTGTTGAAAAAACACTTTTCGCACTTGTGTTAGTGTTGAAAAACCACTTTTCGCACTTGTGTTGGTGCAGGAAACCACTTTTGCACTTGTATTAGTGTGGAAAAACCACTTTTCGCACTTGTGTTAGTGTTGAAAAACCACTTTTCGCACTTGTGTTAGTGTTGAAAAACCACTTTTCGCACTTGTGTTGGTGCAGGAAACCACTTTTGCACTTGTATTAATGTGGGAAAAACACTTTTTGCACTTGTGATAGTGTTGAAAAACCACTTTTCGCACTTGTGTTAGTGTTGAAAAACCACTTTTCGCACTTGTGTTGGTGCAGGACACCACTTTTGCACTTGTATTAGTGTGGAATAACCACTTTTCGCACTTGTGTTAGTGTTGAAAAACCACTTTTCGCACTTGTGTTAGTGTTGAAAAACCACTTTTCGCACTTGTGTTAGTGTTGAAAAAACACTTTTCGCACTTGTGTTGGTGCAGGAAACCACTTTTGCACTTGTATTAGTGTGGAAAAAACACTTTTCGCACTTGTGTTAGTGTTGAAAAACCACTTTTCGCACTTGTGTTAGTGTTGAAAAACCACTTTTCGCACTTGTGTTGGTGCAGGAAACCACTTTTGCACTTGTATTAGTGTGGAAAAAACACTTTTTGCACTTGTGATAGTGTTGAAAAACCACTTTTCGCACTTGTGTTAGTGTTGAAAAACCACTTTTCACACTTGTGTTGGTGCAGGAAACCACTTTTGCACTTGTATTAGTGTGGAAAAACCACTTTTCGCACTTGTGTTAGTGTTGAAAAACCACTTTTCGCACTTGTGTTGGTGCAGGAAACCACTTTTGCATTTGTATTAGTGTGGAAAAACCACTTTTCGCACTTGTGTTAGTATTGAAAAACCACTTTTCGCACTTGTGTTAGTGTTGAAAAACCACTTTTCGCACTTGTGTTGGTGCAGGAAACCACTTTTGCACTTGTATTAGTGTGGAAAATACACTTTTTGCACTTGTGATAGTGTTGAAAAACCACTTTTCGCACTTGTGTTAGTGTTGAAAAACCACTTTTCGCACTTGTGTTAGTGTTGAAAAAACACTTTTCGCACTTGTGTTGGTGCAGGAAACCACTTTTGCACTTGTATTAGTGTGGAAAAACCACTTTTCGCACTTGTGTTAGTGTGGAAAAAACACTTTTTGCACTTGTGATGGTGTTGAAAAACCACTTTTCGCACTTGTGTTAGTGTTGAAAAACCACTTTTCGCACTTGTGTTGGTGCAGGAAACCACTTTTGCCCTTGTATTAGTGTGGCAAAACCACTTTTCGCACTTGTGTTAGTGTTGAAAAACCACTTTTCGCACTTGTGTTAGTTTTGAAAAACCACTTTTCGCACCTGTGTTAGTGTTGAAAAACCACTTTTCGCCCTTGTGTTGGTGCAGGAAACCAATTTTGCACTTGTAATAGTGTGGAAAAAACACTTTTTGCACCTGTGATAATGTTGAAAAACCACTTTTCCCACTTGTGTTAGTGTTGAAAAACCACTTTTCGCACTTGTGTTAGTGTTGAAAAACCACTTTTCGCACTTGTGTTGGTGCAGGAAACCACTTTTGCACTTGTATTAGTGTGGAAAAAACACTTTTTGCACTTGTGATAGTCTTGAAAAACCACTTTTCGCACTTGTGTTAATGTTGAAAAACCACTTTTCGCACTTGTGTTGGTGCAGGAAACCACTTTTGCACTTGTATTAGTGTGGAAAAACCACTTTTCGCACTTGTGTTAGTGTTGAAAAACCACTTTTCGCACTTGTGTTAGTGTTGAAAAACCACTTTTCGCACTTGTGTTGGTGCAGGAAAGCACTTTTGCACTTGTATTAGTGTGGAAAAACCACTTTTCGCACTTGTGTTAGTGTTGAAAAACCACTTTTCGCACTTGTGTTAGTGTTGAAAAACCACTTTTCGCACTTGTGTTAGTGTTGAAAAACCACTTTTCGCACTTGTGTTAGTGTTGAAAAACCACTTTTCGCACTTGTTTTGGTGCAGGAAACCACTTTTGCACTTGTATTAGTGTGGAAAAACACTTTTTGCACTTGTGATAGTGTTGAAAAACCACTTTTCGCACTTGTGTTAGTGTTGAAAAACCACTTTTCGCACTTGTGTTGGTGCAGGAAACCACTTTTGCACTTGTATTAGTGTGGAAAAACCACTTTTTGCACTTGTGATAGTGTTGAAAACCCACTTTTCGCACATGTGTTAGTGAAGGAAACCACTTTTCGCACTTGTGTTGGTGCAGGAAACCACTTTTGCACTTGTATTAGTGTGGAAAAAACACTTTTTGCACTTGTGATAGTGTTGAAAAACCACTTTTCGCACTTGTGTTAGTGTTAAAAATCCACTTTTCGCACTTGTGTTGGTGCAGGAAACCACTTTTGCACTTGTATTAGTGTGGAAAATACACTTTTTGCACTTGTGATAGTGTTGAAAAACCACTTTTCGCACTTCTGTTAGTGTTGAAAAACCACTTTTCGCACTTGTGTTAGTGTTGAAAAAACACTTTTCGCACTTGTGTTGGTGCAGGAAACCACTTTTGCACTTGTATTAGTGTGGAAAAACCACTTTTCGCACTTGTGTTAGTGTGGAAAAAACACTTTTTGCACTTGTGATAGCGTTGAAAAACCACTTTTCGCACTTGTGTTAGTGTTGAAAAACCACTTTTCGCACTTGTGTTGGTGCAGGAAACCACTTTTGCACTTGTATTAGTGTGGCAAAACCACTTTTCGCACTTGTGTTAGTGTTGAAAAACCACTTTTCGCACTTGTGTTAGTTTTGAAAAACCACTTTTTGCACTTGTGTTAGTGTTGAAAAACCACTTTTCGCACTTGTGTTGGTGCAGGAAACCACTTTTGCACTTGTATTAGTGTGGAAAAAACACTTTTTGCACTTGTGATAGTGTTGAAAAACCACTTTCGCACTTGTGTTCGTGTTGAAAAACCACTTTTCGCACTTGTGTTAGTGTTGAAAAACCACTTTTCGCACTTGTGTTGGTGCAGGAAACCACTTTTGCACTTGTATTAGTGTGGAAAAAACACTTTTTGCACTTGTGATAGTGTTGAAAAACCACTTTTTGCACTTGTGTTAATGTTGAAAAACCACTTTTCGCACTTGTGTTGGTGCAGGAAACCACTTTTGCACTTGTATTAGTGTGGAAAAACCACTTTTCGCTCTTGTGTTAGTGTTGAAAAACCACTTTTCGCACTTGTGTTAGTGTTGAAAAACCACTTTTCGCACTTGTGTTGGTGCAGGAAACTACTTTTGCACTTCTATTAGTGTGGAAAAAACACTTTTTGCACTTGTGATAGTGTTGAAAAACCACTTTTCGCACTTGTGTTAGTGTTGAAAAACCACTTTTCGTTCTTATGTTGGTGCAGGAAACCACTTTTGCACTTGTATTAGTGTGGAAAAACCACTTTTCGCACTTGTGTTAGTGTTGAAAAACCACTTTTCGCACTTGTGTTAGTGTTGAAAAACCACTTTTCGCACTTGTGTTAGTGTTGAAAAACCACTTTTCGCACTTGTGTTGGTGCAGGAAACCACTTTTGCACTTGTATTAGTGTGGAAAAACCACTTTTTGCACTTGTGATAGTGTTGAAAACCCACTTTTCGCACATGTGTTAGTGAAGGAAACCACATTTCGCACTTGTGTTGGTGCAGGAAACCACTTTTGCACTTGTATTAGTGTGGAAAAAACACTTTTTGCACTTGTGATAGTGTTGAAAAACCACTTCTCGCACTTGTGTTAGTGTTGAATATCCACTTTTCGCATTTGTGTTGGTGCAGGAAACCACTTTTGCACTTGTATTAGTGTGGAAAAAATACTTTTTGCACTTGTGATAGTGTTGAAAAACCCCTTTTAGCACTTGTGTTAGTGTTGAAAAACCACTTTTCGCACTTGTGTTGGTGCAGGAAACCACTTTTGCACTTGTATTAGTGTGGAAAAACCACTTTTCGCACTTGTGTTAGTGTGGAAAAAACACTTTTTGCACTTGTGATAGTGTTGAAAACCCACTTTTCGCACATGTGTTAGTGAAGGAAACCACTTTTCGCACTTGTGTTGGTGCAGGAAACCACTTTTGCACTTGTATTAGTGTGGAAAAAACACTTTTTGCACTTGTGATAGTGTTGAAAAACCACTTTTCGCACTTGTGTTAGTGTTAAAAATCCACTTTTCGCACTTGTGTTGGTGCAGGAAACCACTTTTGCACTTGTATTAGTGTGGAAAATACACTTTTTGCACTTGTGATAGTGTTGAAAAACCACTTTTCGCACTTCTGTTAGTGTTGAAAAACCACTTTTCGCACTTGTGTTAGTGTTGAAAAAACACTTTTCGCACTTGTGTTGGTGCAGGAAACCACTTTTGCACTTGTATTAGTGTGGAAAAACCACTTTTCGCACTTGTGTTAGTGTGGAAAAAACACTTTTTGCACTTGTGATAGTGTTGAAAAACCACTTTTCGCACTTGTGTTAGTGTTGAAAAACCACTTTTCGCACTTGTGTTGGTGCAGGAAACCACTTTTGCACTTGTATTAGTGTGGCAAAACCACTTTTCGCACTTGTGTTAGTGTTGAAAAACCACTTTTCGCACTTGTGTTAGTTTTGAAAAACCACTTTTTGCACTTGTGTTAGTGTTGAAAAACCACTTTTCGCACTTGTGTTGGGGCAGGAAACCACTTTTGCACTTGTATTAGTGTGGAAAAAACACTTTTTGCACTTGTGATAGTGTTGAAAAACCACTTTCGCACTTGTGTTCGTGTTGAAAAACCACTTTTCGCACTTGTGTTAGTGTTGAAAAACCACTTTTCGCACTTGTGTTGGTGCAGGAAACCACTTTTGCACTTGTATTAGTGTGGAAAAAACACTTTTTGCACTTGTGATAGTGTTGAAAAACCACTTTTTGCACTTGTGTTAATGTTGAAAAACCACTTTTCGCACTTGTGTTGGTGCAGGAAACCACTTTTGCACTTGTATTAGTGTGGAAAAACCACTTTTCGCACTTGTGTTAGTGTTGAAAAACCACTTTTCGCACTTGTGTTAGTGTTGAAAAACCACTTTTCGCACTTGTGTTGGTGCAGGAAACTACTTTTGCACTTCCATTAGTGTGGAAAAAACACTTTTTGCACTTGTGATAGTGTTGAAAAACCACTTTTCGCACTTGTGTTAGTGTTGAAAAACCACTTTTCGTTCTTATGTTGGTGCAGGAAACCACTTTTGCACTTGTATTAGTGTGGAAAAACCACTTTTCGCACTTGTGTTAGTGTTGAAAAACCACTTTTCGCACTTGTGTTAGTGTTGAAAAACCACTTTTCGCACTTGTGTTAGTGTTGAAAAACCACTTTTCGCACTTGTGTTGGTGCAGGAAACCACTTTTGCACTTGTATTAGTGTGGAAAAACCACTTTTTGCACTTGTGATAGTGTTGAAAACCCACTTTTCGCACATGTGTTAGTGAAGGAAACCACATTTCGCACTTGTGTTGGTGCAGGAAACCACTTTTGCACTTGTATTAGTGTGGAAAAAACACTTTTTGCACTTGTGATAGTGTTGAAAAACCACTTCTCGCACTTGTGTTAGTGTTGAAAATCCACTTTTCGCATTTGTGTTGGTGCAGGAAACCACTTTTGCACTTGTATTAGTGTGGGAAAAACACTTTTTGCACTTGTGATAGTGTTGAAAAACCACTTTTAGCACTTGTGTTAGTGTTGAAAAACCACTTTTCGCACTTGTGTTGGTGCAGGAAACCACTTTTGCACTTGTATTAGTGTGGAAAAACCACTTTTCGCACTTGTGTTAGTGTGGAAAAAACACTTTTTGCACTTGTGATAGTGTTGAAAACCCACTTTTCGCACATGTGTTAGTGAAGGAAACCACTTTTCGCACTTGTGTTGGTGCAGAAAACCACTTTTGCACTTGTATTAGTGTGGAAAAAACACTTTTTGCACTTGTGATAGTGTTGAAAAACCACTTTTCACACTTGTGTTAGTGTTAAAAATCCACTTTTCGCACTTGTGTTGGTGCAGGAAACCACTTTTGCACTTGTATTAGTGTGGAAAATACACTTTTTGCACTTGTGATAGTGTTGAAAAACCACTTTTCACACTTCTGTTAGTGTTGAAAAACCACTTTTCGCACTTGTGTTAGTGTTGAAAAAACACTTTTCGCACTTGTGTTGGTGCAGGAAACCACTTTTGCACTTGTATTAGTGTGGAAAAACCACTTTTCGCACTTGTGTTAGTGTGGAAAAAACACTTTTTGCACTTGTGATAGTGTTGAAAAACCACTTTTCGCACTTGTGTTAGTGTTGAAAAACCACTTTTCGCACTTGTGTTGGTGCAGGAAACCACTTTTGCACTTGTATTAGTGTGGCAAAACCACTTTTCGCACTTGTGTTAGTGTTGAAAAACCACTTTTCGCACTTGTGTTAGTTTTGAAAAACCACTTTTTGCACTTGTGTTAGTGTTGAAAAACCACTTTTCGCACTTGTGTTGGTGCAGGAAACCACTTTTGCACTTGTATTAGTGTGGAAAAAACACTTTTTGCACTTGTGATAGTGTTGAAAAACCACTTTCGCACTTGTGTTCGTGTTGAAAAACCACTTTTCGCACTTGTGTTAGTGTTGAAAAACCACTTTTCGCACTTGTGTTGGTGCAGGAAACCACTTTTGCACTTGTATTAGTGTGGAAAAAACACTTTTTGCACTTGTGATAGTGTTGAAAAACCACTTTTTGCACTTGTGTTAATGTTGAAAAACCACTTTTCGCACTTGTGTTGGTGCAGGAAACCACTTTTGCACTTGTATTAGTGTGGAAAAACCACTTTTCGCACTTGTGTTAGTGTTGAAAAACCACTTTTCGCACTTGTGTTAGTGTTGAAAAACCACTTTTCGCACTTGTGTTGGTGCAGGAAACTACTTTTGCACTTCTATTAGTGTGGCAAAACCACTTTTCGCACTTGTGTTAGTGTTGAAAAACCACTTTTCGCACTTGTGTTAGTTTTGAAAAACCACTTTTTGCACTTGTGTTAGTGTTGAAAAACCACTTTTCGCACTTGTGTTGGTGCAGGAAACCACTTTTGCACTTGTATTAGTGTGGAAAAAACACTTTTTGCACTTGTGATAGTGTTGAAAAACCACTTTCGCACTTGTGTTCGTGTTGAAAAACCACTTTTCGCACTTGTGTTAGTGTTGAAAAACCACTTTTCGCA
Organism: Myxine glutinosa; assembly: GCF_964187855.1. Classification (NCBI taxonomy): domain Eukaryota; kingdom Metazoa; phylum Chordata; class Myxini; order Myxiniformes; family Myxinidae; genus Myxine; species Myxine glutinosa. Next base: position 125,207 of record NW_027617134.1, read on the forward strand.
CTTGTGTTGGTGCAGGAAACCACTTTTGCACTTGTATTAGTGTGGAAAAAACACTTTTTGCACTTGTGATAGTGTTGAAAAACCACTTTTTGCACTTGTGTTAATGTTGAAAAACCACTTTTCGCACTTGTGTTGGTGCAGGAAACCACTTTTGCACTTGTATTAGTGTGGAAAAACCACTTTTCGCACTTGTGTTAGTGTTGAAAAACCACTTTTCGCACTTGTGTTAGTGTTGAAAAACCACTTTTCGCACTTGTGTTGGTGCAGGAAACTACTTTTGCACTTCCATTAGTGTGGAAAAAACACTTTTTGCACTTGTGATAGTGTTGAAAAACCACTTTTCGCACTTGTGTTAGTGTTGAAAAACCACTTTTCGTTCTTATGTTGGTGCAGGAAACCACTTTTGCACTTGTATTAGTGTGGAAAAACCACTTTTCGCACTTGTGTTAGTGTTGAAAAACCACTTTTCGCACTTGTGTTAGTGTTGAAAAACCACTTTTCGCACTTGTGTTAGTGTTGAAAAACCACTTTTCGCACTTGTGTTGGTGCAGGAAACCACTTTTGCACTTGTATTAGTGTGGAAAAACCACTTTTTGCACTTGTGATAGTGTTGAAAACCCACTTTTCGCACATGTGTTAGTGAAGGAAACCACATTTCGCACTTGTGTTGGTGCAGGAAACCACTTTTGCACTTGTATTAGTGTGGAAAAAACACTTTTTGCACTTGTGATAGTGTTGAAAAACCACTTCTCGCACTTGTGTTAGTGTTGAAAATCCACTTTTCGCATTTGTGTTGGTGCAGGAAACCACTTTTGCACTTGTATTAGTGTGGGAAAAACACTTTTTGCACTTGTGATAGTGTTGAAAAACCACTTTTAGCACTTGTGTTAGTGTTGAAAAACCACTTTTCGCACTTGTGTTGGTGCAGGAAACCACTTTTGCACTTGTATTAGTGTGGAAAAACCACTTTTCGCACTTGTGTTAGTGTGGAAAAAACACTTTTTGCACTTGTGATAGTGTTGAAAACCCACTTTTCGCACATGTGTTAGTGAAGGAAACCACTTTTCGCACTTGTGTTGGTGCAGAAAACCACTTTTGCACTTGTATTAGTGTGGAAAAAACACTTTTTGCACTTGTGATAGTGTTGAAAAACCACTTTTCACACTTGTGTTAGTGTTAAAAATCCACTTTTCGCACTTGTGTTGGTGCAGGAAACCACTTTTGCACTTGTATTAGTGTGGAAAATACACTTTTTGCACTTGTGATAGTGTTGAAAAACCACTTTTCACACTTCTGTTAGTGTTGAAAAACCACTTTTCGCACTTGTGTTAGTGTTGAAAAAACACTTTTCGCACTTGTGTTGGTGCAGGAAACCACTTTTGCACTTGTATTAGTGTGGAAAAACCACTTTTCGCACTTGTGTTAGTGTGGAAAAAACACTTTTTGCACTTGTGATAGTGTTGAAAAACCACTTTTCGCACTTGTGTTAGTGTTGAAAAACCACTTTTCGCACTTGTGTTGGTGCAGGAAACCACTTTTGCACTTGTATTAGTGTGGCAAAACCACTTTTCGCACTTGTGTTAGTGTTGAAAAACCACTTTTCGCACTTGTGTTAGTTTTGAAAAACCACTTTTTGCACTTGTGTTAGTGTTGAAAAACCACTTTTCGCACTTGTGTTGGTGCAGGAAACCACTTTTGCACTTGTATTAGTGTGGAAAAAACACTTTTTGCACTTGTGATAGTGTTGAAAAACCACTTTCGCACTTGTGTTCGTGTTGAAAAACCACTTTTCGCACTTGTGTTAGTGTTGAAAAACCACTTTTCGCACTTGTGTTGGTGCAGGAAACCACTTTTGCACTTGTATTAGTGTGGAAAAAACACTTTTTGCACTTGTGATAGTGTTGAAAAACCACTTTTCGCACTTGTGTTAGTGTTGAAAAACCACTTTTCGCACTTGTGTTGGTGCAGGAAACCACTTTTGCACTTGTATTAGTGTGGAAAAAACACTTTTTGCACTTGTGATAGTATTGAAAAACCACTTTTCGCACTTGTGTTAGTGTTGAAAAACCACTTTTCGTTCTTATGTTGGTGCAGGAAACCACTTTTGCACTTGTATTAGTGTGGAAAAACCACTTTTCGCACTTGTGTTAGTGTTGAAAAACCACTTTTCGCACTTGTGTTAGTGTTGAAAAACCACTTTTCGCACTTGTGTTAGTGTTGAAAAACCACTTTTCGCACTTGTGTTGGTGCAGGAAACCACTTTTGCACTTGTATTAGTGTGGAAAAACCACTTTTTGCACTTGTGATAGTGTTGAAAACCCACTTTTCGCACATGTGTTAGTGAAGGAAACCACTTTTCGCACTTGTGTTGGTGCAGGAAACCACTTTTGCACTTGTATTAGTGTGGAAAAAACACTTTTTGCACTTGTGATAGTGTTGAAAAACCACTTTTCGCACTTGTGTTAGTGTTAAAAATCCACTTTTCGCACTTGTGTTGGTGCAGGAAACCACTTTTGCACTTGTATTAGTGTGGAAAATACACTTTTTGCACTTGTGATAGTGTTGAAAAACCACTTTTCGCACTTCTGTTAGTGTTGAAAATCCACTTTTCGCACTTGTGTTAGTGTTGAAAAAACACTTTTCGCACTTGTGTTGGTGCAGGAAACCACTTTTGCACTTGTATTAGTGTGGAAAAACCACTTTTCGCACTTGTGTTAGTGTGGAAAAAACACTTTTTGCACTTGTGATAGTGTTGAAAAACCACTTTTCGCACTTGTGTTAGTGTTGAAAAACCACTTTTCGCACTTGTGTTGGTGCAGGAAACCACTTTTGCACTTGTATTAGTGTGGCAAAACCACTTTTCGCACTTGTGTTAGTGTTGAAAAACCACTTTTCGCACTTGTGTTAGTTTTGAAAAACCACTTTTTGCACTTGTGTTAGTGTTGAAAAACCACTTTTCGCACTTGTGTTGGTGCAGGAAACCACTTTTGCACTTGTATTAGTGTGGAAAAAACACTTTTTGCACTTGTGATAGTGTTGAAAAACCACTTTCGCACTTGTGTTCGTGTTGAAAAACCACTTTTCGCACTTGTGTTAGTGTTGAAAAACCACTTTTCGCACTTGTGTTGGTGCAGGAAACCACTTTTGCACTTGTATTAGTGTGGAAAAAACACTTTTTGCACTTGTGATAGTGTTGAAAAACCACTTTTAGCACTTGTGTTAGTGTTGAAAAACCACTTTTCGCACTTGTGTTGGTGCAGGAAACCACTTTTGCACTTGTATTAGTGTGGAAAAACCACTTTTCGCACTTGTGTTAGTGTGGAAAAAACACTTTTTGCACTTGTGATAGTGTTGAAAACCCACTTTTCGCACATGTGTTAGTGAAGGAAACCACTTTTCGCACTTGTGTTGGTGCAGGAAACCACTTTTGCACTTGTATTAGTGTGGAAAAAACACGTTTTGCACTTGTGATAGTGTTGAAAAACCACTTTTCGCACTTGTGTTAGTGTTAAAAATCCACTTTTCGCACTTGTGTTGGTGTAGGAAACCACTTTTGCACTTGTATTAGTGTGGAAAATACACTTTTTGCACTTGTGATAGTGTTGAAAAACCACTTTTCGCACTTCTGTTAGTGTTGAAAAACCACTTTTCGCACTTGTGTTAGTGTTGAAAAAACACTTTTCGCACTTGTGTTGGTGCAGGAAACCACTTTTGCACTTGTATTAGTGTGGAAAAACCACTTTTCGCACTTGTGTTAGTGTAGAAAAAACACTTTTTGCACTTGTGATAGTGTTGAAAAACCACTTTTCGCACTTGTGTTAGTGTTGAAAAACCACTTTTCGCACTTGTGTTGGTGCAGGAAACCACTTTTGCACTTGTATTAGTGTGGCAAAACCACTTTTCGCACTTGTGTTAGTGTTGAAAAACCACTTTTCGCACTTGTGTTAGTTTTGAAAAACCACTTTTTGCACTTGTGTTAGTGTTGAAAAACCACTTTTCGCACTTGTGTTGGTGCAGGAAACCACTTTTGCACTTGTATTAGTGTGGAAAAACACTTTTTGCACTTGTGATAGTGTTGAAAAAGCACTTTCGCACTTGTGTTCGTGTTGAAAAACCACTTTTCGCACTTGTGTTAGTGTTGAAAAACCACTTTTCGCACTTGTGTTGGTGCAGGAAACCACTTTTGCACTTGTATTAGTGTGGAAAAAACACTTTTTGCACTTGTGATAGTGTTGAAAAACCACTTTTTGCACTTGTGTTAATGTTGAAAAACCACTTTTCGCACTTGTGTTGGTGCAGGAAACCACTTTTGCACTTGTATTAGTGTGGAAAAACCACTTTTCGCACTTGTGTTAGTGTTGAAAAACCACTTTTCGCACTTGTGTTAGTGTTGAAAAACCACTTTTCGCACTTGTGTTGGTGCAGGAAACTACTTTTGCACTTCTATTAGTGTGGAAAAAACACTTTTTGCACTTGTGATAGTGTTGAAAAACCACTTTTCGCACTTGTGTTAGTGTTGAAAAACCACTTTTCGTGCTTATGTTGGTGCAGGAAACCACTTTTGCACTTGTATTAGTGTGGAAAAGCCACTTTTCGCACTTGTGTTAGTGTTGAAAAACCACTTTTCGCACTTGTGTTAGTGTTGAAAAACCACTTTTCGCACTTGTGTTAGTGTTGAAAAACCACTTTTCGCACTTGTGTTGGTGCAGGAAACCACTTTTGCACTTGTATTAGTGTGGAAAAACCACTTTTTGCACTTGTGATAGTGTTGAAAACCCACTTTTCGCACATGTGTTAGTGAAGGAAACCACATTTCGCACTTGTGTTGGTGCAGGAAACCACTTTTGCACTTGTATTAGTGTGGAAAAAACACTTTTTGCACTTGTGATAGTGTTGAAAAACCACTTCTCGCACTTGTGTTAGTGTTGAAAATCCACTTTTCGCATTTGTGTTGGTGCAGGAAACCACTTTTGCACTTGTATTAGTGTGGAAAAAACACTTTTTGCACTTGTGATAGTGTTGAAAAACCACTTTTAGCACTTGTGTTAGTGTTGAAAAACCACTTTTCGCACTTGTGTTGGTGCAGGAAACCACTTTTGCACTTGTATTAGTGTGGAATAACCACTTTTCGCACTTGTGTTAGTGTTGAAAAACCACTTTTCGCGCTTGTGTTAGTGTTGAAAAACCACTTTTCGCACTTGTGTTGGTGCAGGAAACCACTTTTGCACTTGTATTAGTGTGGAAAAACCACTTTTCGCACTTGTGTTAGTGTTGAAAAACCACTTTTCGCACTTGTGTTAGTGTTGAAAAACCACTTTTCGCACTTGTGTTGGTGCAGGAAACCACTTTTGCACTTGTATTAGTGTGGAAAATACACTTTTTGCACTTGTGATAGTGTTGAAAAACCACTTTTTGCACTTGTGTTAGTGTTGAAAAACCACTTTTCGCACTTGTGTTAGTGTTGAAAAAACACTTTTCGCACTTGTGTTGGTGCAGGAAACCACTTTTGCACTTGTATTAGTGTGGAAAAACCACTTTTCGCACTTGTGTTAGTGTGGAAAAAACACTTTTTGCACTTGTGATGGTGTTGAAAAACCACTTTTTGCACTTGTGTTAGTGTTGAAAAACCACTTTTCGCACTTGTGTTGGTGCAGGAAACCACTTTTGCACTTGTATTAGTGTGGCAAAACCACTTTTCGCACTTGTGTTAGTGTTGAAAAACCACTTTTCGCACTTGTGTTAGTTTTGAAAAACCACTTTTCGCACCTGTGTTAGTGTTGAAAAACCACTTTTCGCCCTTGTGTTGGTGCAGGAAACCAATTTTGCACTTGTATTAGTGTGGAAAAAACACTTTTTGCACCTGTGATAATGTTGAAAAACCACTTTTCGCACTTGTGTTAGTGTTGAAAAACCACTTTTCGCACTTGTGTTAGTGTTGAAAAACCACTTTTCGCACTTGTGTTGGTGCAGGAAACCACTTTTGCACTTGTGTTAGTGTGGAAAAAACACTTTTTGCACTTGTGATAGTCTTGAAAAACCACTTTTCGCACTTGTGTTAATGTTGAAAAACCACTTTTCGCACTTGTGTTGGTGCAGGAAACCACTTTTGCACTTGTATTAGTGTGGAAAAACCACTTTTCGCACTTGTGTTAGTGTTGAAAAACCACTTTTCGCACTTGTGTTAGTGTTGAAAAACCACTTTTCGCACTTGTGTTGGTGCAGGAAAGCACTTTTGCACTTGTATTAGTGTGGAAAAACCACTTTTCGCACTTGTGTTAGTGTTGAAAAACCACTTTTCGCACTTGTGTTAGTGTTGAAAAACCACTTTTCGCACTTGTGTTAGTGTTGAAAAACCACTTTTCGCACTTGTGTTAGTGTTGAAAAACCACTTTTCGCACTTGTTTTGGTGCAGGAAACCACTTTTGCACTTGTATTAGTGTGGAAAAACACTTTTTGCACTTGTGATAGTGTTGAAAAACCACTTTTCGCACTTGTGTTAGTGTTGAAAAACCACTTTTCGCACTTGTGTTGGTGCAGGAAACCACTTTTGCACTTGTATTAGTGTGGAAAAACCACTTTTTGCACTTGTGATAGTGTTGAAAACCCACTTTTCGCACATGTGTTAGTGAAGGAAACCACTTTTCGCACTTGTGTTGGTGCAGGAAACCACTTTTGCACTTGTATTAGTGTGGAAAAAACACTTTTTGCACTTGTGATAGTGTTGAAAAACCACTTTTCGCACTTGTGTTAGTGTTAAAAATCCACTTTTCGCACTTGTGTTGGTGCAGGAAACCACTTTTGCACTTGTATTAGTGTGGAAAATACACTTTTTGCACTTGTGATAGTGTTAAAAAACCACTTTTCGCACTTCTGTTAGTGTTGAAAAACCACTTTTCGCACTTGTGTTAGTGTTGAAAAAACACTTTTCGCACTTGTGTTGGTGCAGGAAACCACTTTTGCACTTGTATTAGTGTGGCAAAACCACTTTTCGCACTTGTGTTAGTGTTGAAAAACCACTTTTCGCACTTGTGTTAGTTTTGAAAAACCACTTTTTGCACTTGTGTTAGTGTTGAAAAACCACTTTTCGCACTTGTGTTGGTGCAGGAAACCACTTTTGCACTTGTATTAGTGTGGAAAAAACACTTTTTGCACTTGTGATAGTGTTGAAAAACCACTTTCGCACTTGTGTTCGTGTTGAAAAACCACTTTTCGCACTTGTGTTAGTGTTGAAAAACCACTTTTCGCACTTGTGTTGGTGCAGGAAACCACTTTTGCACTTGTATTAGTGTGGAAAAAACACTTTTTGCACTTGTGATAGTGTTGAAAAACCACTTTTCGCACTTGTGTTAATGTTGAAAAACCACTTTTCGCACTTGTGTTGGTGCAGGAAACCACTTTTGCACTTGTATTAGTGTGGAAAAACCACTTTTCGCACTAGTGTTAGTGTTGAAAAACCACTTTTCGCACTTGTGTTAGTGTTGAAAAACCACTTTTCGCACTTGTGTTGGTGCAGGAAACTACTTTTGCACTTCTATTAGTGTGGAAAAAACACTTTTTGCACTTGTGATAGTGTTGAAAAACCACTTTTCGCACTTGTGTTAGTGTTGAAAAACCACTTTTCGTTCTTATGTTGGTGCAGGAAACCACTTTTGCACTTGTATTAGTGTGGAAAACCACTTTTCGCACTTGTGTTAGTGTTGAAAAACCACTTTTCGCACTTGTGTTAATGTTGAAAAACCACTTTTCGCACTTGTGTTAGTGTTGAAAAACCACTTTTCGCACTTGTGTTGGTGCAGGAAACCACTTTTGCACTTGTATTAGTGTGGAAAAACCACTTTTTGCACTTGTGATAGTGTTGAAAACCCACTTTTCGCACATGTGTTAGTGAAGGAAACCACATTTCGCACTTGTGTTGGTGCAGGAAACCACTTTTGCACTTGTATTAGTGTGGAAAAAACACTTTTTGCACTTGTGATAGTGTTGAAAAACCACTTTTCGCACTTGTGTTAGTGTTGAAAAACCACTTTTCGCACTTGTGTTAGTGTTGAAAAAACACTTTTCGCACTTGTGTTGGTGCAGGAAACCACTTTTGCACTTGTATTAGTGTGGAAAAACCACTTTTCGCACTTGTGTTAGTGTGGAAAAAACACTTTTTGCACTTGTGATGGTGTTGAAAAACCACTTTTCGCACTTGTGTTAGTGTTGAAAAACCACTTTTCGCACTTGTGTTGGTGCAGGAAACCACTTTTGCACTTGTATTAGTGTGGCAAAACCACTTTTCGCACTTGTGTTAGTGTTGAAAAACCACTTTTCGCACTTGTGTTAGTTTTGAAAAACCACTTTTCGCACCTGTGTTAGTGTTGAAAAACCACTTTTCGCCCTTGTGTTGGTGCAGGAAACCAATTTTGCACTTGTATTAGTGTGGAAAAAACACTTTTTGCACCTGTGATAATGTTGAAAAACCACTTTTCGCACTTGTGTTAGTGTTGAAAAACCACTTTTCGCACTTGTGTTAGTGTTGAAAAACCACTTTTCGCACTTGTGTTGGTGCAGGAAACCACTTTTGCACTTGTATTAGTGTGGAAAAAACACTTTTTGCACTTGTGATAGTCTTGAAAAACCACTTTTCGCACTTGTGTTAATGTTGAAAAACCACTTTTCGCACTTGTGTTGGTGCAGGAAACCACTTTTGCACTTGTATTAGTGTGGAAAAACCACTTTTCGCACTTGTGTTAGTGTTGAAAAACCACTTTTCGCACTTGTGTTAGTGTTGAAAAACCACTTTTCGCACTTGTGTTGGTGCAGGAAAGCACTTTTGCACTTGTATTAGTGTGGAAAAACCACTTTTCGCACTTGTGTTAGTGTTGAAAAACCACTTTTCGCACTTGTGTTAGTGTTGAAAAACCACTTTTCGCACTTGTGTTAGTGTTGAAAAACCACTTTTCGCACTTGTGTTAGTGTTGAAAAACCACTTTTCGCACTTGTTTTGGTGCAGGAAACCACTTTTGCACTTGTATTAGTGTGGAAAAACACTTTTTGCACTTGTGATAGTGTTGAAAAACCACTTTTCGCACTTGTGTTAGTGTTGAAAAACCACTTTTCGCACTTGTGTTGGTGCAGGAAACCACTTTTGCACTTGTATTAGTGTGGAAAAACCACTTTTTGCACTTGTGATAGTGTTGAAAACCCACTTTTCGCACATGTGTTAGTGAAGGAAACCACTTTTCGCACTTGTGTTGGTGCAGGAAACCACTTTTGCACTTGTATTAGTGTGGAAAAAACACTTTTTGCACTTGTGATAGTGTTGAAAAACCACTTTTCGCACTTGTGTTAGTGTTAAAAATCCACTTTTCGCACTTGTGTTGGTGCAGGAAACCACTTTTGCACTTGTATTAGTGTGGAAAATACACTTTTTGCACTTGTGATAGTGTTGAAAAACCACTTTTCGCACTTCTGTTAGTGTTGAAAAACCACTTTTCGCACTTGTGTTAGTGTTGAAAAAACACTTTTCGCACTTGTGTTGGTGCAGGAAACCACTTTTGCACTTGTATTAGTGTGGCAAAACCACTTTTCGCACTTGTGTTAGTGTTGAAAAACCACTTTTCGCACTTGTGTTAGTTTTGAAAAACCACTTTTTGCACTTGTGTTAGTGTTGAAAAACCACTTTTCGCACTTGTGTTGGTGCAGGAAACCACTTTTGCACTTGTATTAGTGTGGAAAAAACACTTTTTGCACTTGTGATAGTGTTGAAAAACCACTTTCGCACTTGTGTTCGTGTTGAAAAACCACTTTTCGCACTTGTGTTAGTGTTGAAAAACCACTTTTCGCACTTGTGTTGGTGCAGGAAACCACTTTTGCACTTGTATTAGTGTGGAAAAAACACTTTTTGCACTTGTGATAGTGTTGAAAAACCACTTTTCGCACTTGTGTTAATGTTGAAAAACCACTTTTCGCACTTGTGTTGGTGCAGGAAACCACTTTTGCACTTGTATTAGTGTGGAAAAACCACTTTTCGCACTAGTGTTAGTGTTGAAAAACCACTTTTCGCACTTGTGTTAGTGTTGAAAAACCACTTTTCGCACTTGTGTTGGTGCAGGAAACTACTTTTGCACTTCTATTAGTGTGGAAAAAACACTTTTTGCACTTGTGATAGTGTTGAAAAACCACTGTTCGCACTTGTGTTAGTGTTGAAAAACCACTTTTCGTTCTTATGTTGGTGCAGGAAACCACTTTTGCACTTGTATTAGTGTGGAAAACCACTTTTCGCACTTGTGTTAGTGTTGAAAAACCACTTTTCGCACTTGTGTTAGTGTTGAAAAACCACTTTTCGCACTTGTGTTAGTGTTGAAAAACCACTTTTCGCACTTGTGTTGGTGCAGGAAACCACTTTTGCACTTGTATTAGTGTGGAAAAACCACTTTTTGCACTTGTGATAGTGTTGAAAACCCACTTTTCGCACATGTGTTAGTGAAGGAAACCACATTTCGCACTTGTGTTGGTGCAGGAAACCACTTTTGCACTTGTATTAGTGTGGAAAAAACACTTTTTGCACTTGTGATAGTGTTGAAAAACCACTTTTCGCACTTGTGTTAGTGTTGAAAAACCACTTTTCGCACTTGTGTTAGTGTTGAAAAAACACTTTTCGCACTTGTGTTGGTGCAGGAAACCACTTTTGCACTTGTATTAGTGTGGAAAAACCACTTTTTGCACTTGTGTTAGTGTGGAAAAAACACTTTTTGCACTTGTGATGGTGTTGAAAAACCACTTTTCGCACTTGTGTTAGTGTTGAAAAACCACTTTTCGCACTTGTGTTGGTGCAGGAAACCACTTTTGCACTTGTATTAGTGTGGCAAAACCACTTTTCGCACTTGTGTTAGTGTTGAAAAACCACTTTTCGCACTTGTGTTAGTTTTGAAAAACCACTTTTCGCACCTGTGTTAGTGTTGAAAAACCACTTTTCGCCCTTGTGTTGGTGCAGGAAACCAATTTTGCACTTGTATTAGTGTGGAAAAAACACTTTTTGCACCTGTGATAATGTTGAAAAACCACTTTTCGCACTTGTGTTAGTGTTGAAAAACCACTTTTCGCACTTGTGTTAGTGTTGAAAAACCACTTTTCGCACTTGTGTTGGTGCAGGAAACCACTTTTGCACTTGTATTAGTGTGGAAAAAACACTTTTTGCACTTGTGATAGTCTTGAAAAACCACTTTTCGCACTTGTATTAATGTTGAAAAACCACTTTTCGCACTTGTGTTGGTGCAGGAAACCACTTTTGCACTTGTATTAGTGTGGAAAAACCACTTTTCGCAGTTGTGTTAGTGTTGAAAAACCACTTTTCGCACTTGTGTTAGTGTTGAAAAACCACTTTTCGCACTTGTGTTGGTGCAGGAAAGCACTTTTGCACTTGTATTAGTGTGGAAAAACCACTTTTCGCACTTGTGTTAGTGTTGAAAAACCACTTTTCGCACTTGTGTTAGTGTTGAAAAACCACTTTTCGCACTTGTGTTAGTGTTGAAAAACCACTTTTCGCACTTGTGTTAGTGTTGAAAAACCACTTTTCGCACTTGTTTTGGTGCAGGAAACCACTTTTGCACTTGTATTAGTGTGGAAAAACACTTTTTGCACTTGTGATAGTGTTGAAAAACCACTTTTCGCACTTGTGTTAGTGTTGAAAAACCACTTTTCGCACTTGTGTTGGTGCAGGAAACCACTTTTGCACTTGTATTAGTGTGGAAAAACCACTTTTTGCACTTGTGATAGTGTTGAAAACCCACTTTTCGCACATGTGTTAGTGAAGGAAACCACTTTTCGCACTTGTGTTGGTGCAGGAAACCACTTTTGCACTTGTATTAGTGTGGAAAAAACACTTTTTGCACTTGTGATAGTGTTGAAAAACCACTTTTCGCACTTGTGTTAGTGTTAAAAATCCACTTTTCGCACTTGTGTTGGTGCAGGAAACCACTTTTGCACTTGTATTAGTGTGGAAAATACACTTTTTGCACTTGTGATAGTGTTGAAAAACCACTTTTCGCACTTCTGTTAGTGTTGAAAAACCACTTTTCGCACTTGTGTTAGTGTTGAAAAAACACTTTTCGCACTTGTGTTGGTGCAGGAAACCACTTTTGCACTTGTATTAGTGTGGCAAAACCACTTTTCGCACTTGTGTTAGTGTTGAAAAACCACTTTTCGCACTTGTGTTAGTTTTGAAAAACCACTTTTTGCACTTGTGTTAGTGTTGAAAAACCACTTTTCGCACTTGTGTTGGTGCAGGAAACCACTTTTGCACTTGTATTAGTGTGGAAAAAACACTTTTTGCACTTGTGATAGTGTTGAAAAACCACTTTCGCACTTGTGTTCGTGTTGAAAAACCACTTTTCGCACTTGTGTTAGTGTTGAAAAACCACTTTTCGCACTTGTGTTGCTGCAGGAAACCACTTTTGCACTTGTATTAGTGTGGAAAAAACACTTTTTGCACTTGTGATAGTGTTGAAAAACCACTTTTCGCACTTGTGTTAATGTTGAAAAACCACTTTTCGCACTTGTGTTGGTGCAGGAAACCACTTTTGCACTTGTATTAGTGTGGAAAAACCACTTTTCGCACTAGTGTTAGTGTTGAAAAACCACTTTTCGCACTTGTGTTAGTGTTGAAAAACCACTTTTCGCACTTGTGTTGGTGCAGGAAACTACTTTTGCACTTCTATTAGTGTGGAAAAAACACTTTTTGCACTTGTGATAGTGTTGAAAAACCACTTTTCGCACTTGTGTTAGTGTTGAAAAACCACTTTTCGTTCTTATGTTGGTGCAGGAAACCACTTTTGCACTTGTATTAGTGTGGAAAAACCACTTTTCGCACTTGTGTTAGTGTTGAAAAACCACTTTTCGCACTTGTGTTAGTGTTGAAAAACCACTTTTCGCACTTGTGTTAGTGTTGAAAAACCACTTTTCGCACTTGTGTTGGTGCAGGAAACCACTTTTGCACTTGTATTAGTGTGGAAAAACCACTTTTTGCACTTGTGATAGTGTTGAAAACCCACTTTTCGCACATGTGTTAGTGAAGGAAACCACATTTCGCACTTGTGTTGGTGCAGGAAACCACTTTTGCACTTGTATTAGTGTGGAAAAAACACTTTTTGCACTTGTGATAGTGTTGAAAAACCACTTCTCGCACTTGTGTTAGTGTTGAAAATCCACTTTTCGCATTTGTGTTGGTGCAGGAAACCACTTTTGCACTTGTATTAGTGTGAAAAAAACACTTTTTGCACTTGTGATAGTGTTGAAAAACCACTTTTCGCACTTGTGTTAGTGTTGAAAAACCACTTTTGCACTTGTATTAGTGTGAAAAAAACACTTTTTGCACTTGTGATAGTGTTGAAAAAACACTTTTCGCACTTGTGTTAGTGTTGAAAAACCACTTTTCGCACTTGTGTTGGTGCAGGAAACCACTTTTGCTCTTGTATTAGTGTGGAAAAACCACTTTTCGCACTTGTGTTAGTGTTGAAAAACCACTTTTCGCACTTGTGTTAGTGTTGAAAAACCACTTTTCGCACTTGTGTTGGTGCAGGAAACCACTTTTGCACTTGTATTAGTGTGGGAAAAACACTTTTTGCACTTGTGATAGTGTTGAAAAACCACTTTTCGCACTTGTGTTAGTGTTGAAAAACCACTTTTCGCACTTGTGTTGGTGCAGGACACCACTTTTGCACTTGTATTAGTGTGGAAAAACCACTTTTCGCACTTGTGTTAGTGTTGAAAAACCACTTTTCGCACTTGTGTTAGTGTGTTAGTGTTGCAAAACCACTTTTCGCACTTGTGTTAGTGTTGAAAAACCACTTTTCGCACTTGTGTTGGTGCAGGAAACCACTTTTGCACTTGTATTAGTGTGGAAAAAACACTTTTCGCACTTGTGTTAGTGTTGAAAACCCACTTTTCGCACTTGTGTTAGTGTTGAAAAACCACTTTTCGCACTTGTGTTGGTGCAGGAAACCACTTTTGCACTTGTATTAATGTGGAAAAAACACTTTTTGCACTTGTGATAGTGTTGAAAAACCACTTTTCGCACTTGTGTTAGTGTTGAAAAACCACTTTTCGCACTTGTGTTGGTGCAGGAAACCACTTTTGCACTTGTATTAGTGTGGAAAAACCACTTTTCGCACTTGTGTTAGTGTTGAAAAACCACTTTTCGCACTTGTGTTAGTGTTGAAAAACCACTTTTTGCTCTTGTGATAGTGTTGAAAAACCACTTTTCGCACTTGTGTTAGTGTTGAAAAACCACTTTTCGCACTTGTGTTGGTGCAGGAAACCACTTTTGCACTTGTATTAGTGTGGAAAAACCACTTTTTGCACTTGTGATAGTGTTGAAAACCCACTTTTCGCACATGTGTTAGTGAAGGAAACCACTTTTCGCACTTGTGTTGGTGCAGGAAACCACTTTTTGCACTTGTATTAGTGTGGGAAAAAACACTTTTTGCACTTGTGATAGTGTTGAAAAACCACTTCTCGCACTTGTGTTAGTGTTGAAAATCCACTTTTTCGCACTTGTGTTGGTGCAGGAAACCACTTTTGCACTTGTATTAGTGTGAAAAAAACACTTTTTGCACTTGTGATAGTGTTGAAAAACCACTTTTCGCACTTGTGTTAGTGTTGAAAAACCACTTTTCACACTTGTGTTGTGCAGGAAACCACTTTTGCACTTGTATTAGTGTGGAAAAACCACTTTTCGCACTTGTGTTAGTGTTGAAAAACCACTTTTCGCACTTGTGTTGGTGCAGGAAACCACTTTTGCACTTGTATTAGTGTGGAAAAAACACTTTTTGCACTTGTGATAGTGTTGAAAAACCACTTTTCGCACTTGTGTTAGTGTTGAAAAACCACTTTTCGCACTTGTGTTGGTGCAGGAAACCACTTTTGCACTTGTATTAGTGTGGAATAACCACTTTTCGCACTTGTGTTAGTGTTGAAAAACCACTTTTCGCGCTTGTGTTAGTGTTGAAAAACCACTTTTCGCACTTGTGTTGGTGCAGGAAACCACTTTTGCACTTGTATTAGTGTGGAAAAACCACTTTTCGCACTTGTGTTTAGTGTTGAAAAACCACTTTTCGCACTTGTGTTAGTGTTGAAAAACCACTTTTCGCACTTGTGTTGGTGCAGGAAAACCACTTTTGCACTTGTATTAGTGTGGAAAATACACTTTTGCACTTGTGTTAGTGTTGAAAAAACCACTTTTCGCACTTGTGTTAGTGTTGAAAAAACACTTTTCGCACTTGTGTTGGTGCAGGAAACCACTTTTGCACTTGTATTAGTGTGGAAAAACCACTTTTCGCACTTGTGTTAGTGTGGAAAAAACACTTTTTGCACTTGTGATGGTGTTGAAAAACCACTTTTCGCACTTGTGTTAGTGTTGAAAAACCACTTTTCGCACTTGTGTTGGTGCAGGAAACCACTTTTGCACTTGTATTAGTGTGGCAAAACCACTTTTCGCACTTGTGTTAGTGTTGAAAAACCACTTTTCGCACTTGTGTTAGTTTTGAAAAACCACTTTTCGCTACCTGTGTTAGTGTTGAAAAACCACTTTTCGCCCTTGTGTTGGTGCAGGAAACCAATTTTGCACTTGTATTAGTGTGGAAAAAACACTTTTTGCACCTGTGATAATGTTGAAAAACCACTTTTCGCACTTGTGTTAGTGTTGAAAAACCACTTTTCGCACTTGTGTTAGTGTTGAAAAACCACTTTTCGCACTTGTGTTGGTGCAGGAAACCACTTTTGCACTTGTATTAGTGTGGAAAAAACACTTTTTGCACTTGTGATAGTCTTGAAAAACCACTTTTCGCACTTGTGTTAATGTTGAAAAACCACTTTTCGCACTTGTGTTGGTGCAGGAAACCACTTTTGCACTTGTATTAGTGTGGAAAAACCACTTTTCGCACTTGTGTTAGTGTTGAAAAACCACTTTTCGCACTTGTGTTAGTGTTGAAAAACCACTTTTCGCACTTGTGTTGGTGCAGGAAAGCACTTTTGCACTTGTATTAGTGTGGAAAACCACTTTTCGCACTTGTGTTAGTGTTGAAAAACCACTTTTCGCACTTGTGTTAGTGTTGAAAAACCACTTTTCGCACTTGTGTTAGTGTTGAAAACCACTTTTCGCACTTGTGTTAGTGTTGAAAACCACTTTTCGCACTTGTTTTGGTGCAGGAAACCACTTTTGCACTTGTATTAGTGTGGAAAAACACTTTTTGCACTTGTGATAGTGTTGAAAAACCACTTTTCGCACTTGTGTTAGTGTTGAAAAACCACTTTTCGCACTTGTGTTGTGCAGGAAACCACTTTTGCACTTGTATTAGGGTGGAAAAACCACTTTTTGCACTTGTGATAGTGTTGAAAACCCACTTTCGCACTTGTGTTAGTGAAGGAAACCACTTTTCGCACTTGTGTTGTGCAGGAAACCACTTTTGCACTTGTATTAGTGTGGAAAAAACACTTTTTTGCACTTGTGATAGTGTTGAAAAACCACTTTTCGCACTTGTGTTAGTGTTGAAAATCCACTTTTCGCACTTGTGTTGGTGCAGGAAACCACTTTTGCACTTGTATTAGTGTGGAAAATACACTTTTTGCACTTGTGATAGTGTTGAAAAACCACTTTTCACACTTGTGTTAGTGTTGAAAACCACTTTTCGCACTTGTGTTAGTGTTGAAAAAACACTTTTCGCACTTGTGTTGGTGCAGGAAACCACTTTTGCACTTGTATTTAGTGTGGAAAAACCACTTTTCGCACTTGTGTTAGTGCTGGTAAAAACACTTTTTGCCACTTGTGATAGTGTTGAAAAACCACTTTTCGCACTTGTGTTAGTGTTGAAAAACCCACTTTTTCGCACTTGTGTTGGTGCAGGAAACCACTTTTGCACTTGTATTAGTGTGGCAAAACCACTTTTCGCACTTGTGTTAGTGTTGAAAAACCACTTTTCGCACTTGTGTTAGTTTTGAAAAAACCACTTTTTGCACTTGTGTTAGTGTTGAAAAACCACTTTTTCGCACTTGTGTTGGTGCAGGAAACCACTTTTGCACTTGTATTAGTGTGGAAAAAACACTTTTTGCACTTGTGATAGTGTTGAAAAACCACTTTCGCACTTGTGTTCGTGTTGAAAAACCACTTTTTCGCACTTGTGTTAGTGTTGAAAAACCACTTTTCACACTTGTGTTGGTGCAGGAAACCACTTTTGCACTTGTATTAGTGTGGAAAAAACACTTTTTGCACTTGTGATAGTGTTGAAAAACCACTTTTCGCACTTGTGTTAATGTTGAAAAACCACTTTTCGCACTTGTGTTGGTGCAGGAAACCACTTTTGCACTTGTATTAGTGTGGAAAAACCACTTTTCGCACTTGTGTTAGTGTTGAAAAACCACTTTTCGCACTTGTGTTAGTGTTGAAAAACCACTTTTCGCACTTGTGTTGGTGCAGGAAACTACTTTTGCACTTCTATTAGTGTGGAAAAAACACTTTTTGCACTTGTGATAGTGTTGAAAAACCACTTTTCGCACTTGTGTTAGTGTTGAAAAACCACTTTTCGTTCTTATGTTGGTGCAGGAAACCACTTTTGCACTTGTATTAGTGTGGAAAAACCACTTTTCGCACTTGTGTTAGTGTTGAAAAAACCACTTTTCGCACTTGTGTTAGTATTGAAAAACCACTTTTCGCACTTGTGTTAGTGTTGAAAAACCACTTTTCGCACTTGTGTTGGTGCAGGAAACCACTTTTGCACTTGTATTAGTGTGGAAAAACCACTTTTTGCACTTGTGATAGTGTTGAAAACCTACTTTTCGCACATGTGTTAGTGAAGGAAACCACATTTCGCACTTGTGTTGGTGCAGGAAACCACTTTTGCACTTGTATTAGTGTGGAAAAAACACTTTTTGCACTTGTGATAGTGTTGAAAAACCACTTCTCGCACTTGTGTTAGTGTTGAAAATCCACTTTTCGCATTTGTGTTGGTGCAGGAAACCACTTTTGCACTTGTATTAGTGTGAAAAAAACACTTTTTGCACTTGTGATAGTGTTGAAAAACCACTTTTCGCACTTGTGTTAGTGTTGAAAAACCACTTTTGCACTTGTATTAGTGTGAAAAAAACACTTTTTGCACTTGTGATAGTGTTGAAAAAACACTTTTCGCACTTGTGTTAGTGTTGAAAAACCACTTTTCGCACTTGTGTTGGTGCAGGAAACCAGTTTTGCACTTGTATTAGTGTGGAAAAACCACTTTTCGCACTTGTGTTAGTGTTGAAAAACCACTTTTCGCACTTGTGTTAGTGTTGAAAAACCACTTTTCGCACTTGTGTTGGTGCAGGAAACCACTTTTGCACTTGTATTAGTGTGGGAAAAACACTTTTTGCACTTGTGATAGTGTTGAAAAACCACTTTTCGCACTTGTGTTAGTGTTGAAAAACCACTTTTCGCACTTGTGTTGGTGCAGGACACCACTTTTGCACTTGTATTAGTGTGGAAAAACCACTTTTCGCACTTGTGTTAGTGTTGAAAAACCACTTTTCGCACTTGTGTTAGTGTGTTAGTGTTGCAAAACCACTTTTCGCACTTGTGTTAGTGTTGAAAAACCACTTTTCGCACTTGTGTTGGTGCAGGAAACCACTTTTGCACTTGTATTAGTGTGGAAAAAACACTTTTCGCACTTGTGTTAGTGTTGAAAACCCACTTTTCGCACTTGTGTTAGTGTTGAAAAACCACTTTTCGCACTTGTGTTGGTGCAGGAAACCACTTTTGCACTTGTATTAATGCGGAAAAAAACACTTTTTGCACTTGTGATAGTGTTGAAAAACCACTTTTCGCACTTGTGTTAGTGTTGAAAAACCACTTTTCGCACTTGTGTTGGT